>NC_046002.1:3991034-3993692 GCF_010909765.2 Amblyraja radiata | reverse complement strand
CTTTATTCTAAGACTGTGTGTGGCCCCTGGTTCTGGACTCGCCCAACATTGGGAACATGTTTCCTGCATCTAGCTTGACCAGTCCTTTTATAATTTATATATATTGTTTCTATAAGATCCCCCCCCCCCCAACACCTCATCCTTCTAAACTCCAGTGAATACAAGCCTAGTCTTTTCAATCTTTCCTCATATGACAGTCCCGCCATCCCAGGGATCGATCTCGTGAACCTACGCTGCACTGCCTCGGTCACAAGGATGTCCTTCCTCAAATTAGGAGAGCAAAACTGTGCACAATACTCCAGATGTGGTCTCACCAGAGCCCTGTACAACTGCAGAGGACGTTTTGGGTCGGGAATCAAATCTCCTTGTTCTGCCTACTTTGAAGCAGTTTTCCTCTCCACAGATGCTGCCTGACCTGCTGAGTTACTGCACTGCCTCAATCACAAGGATGTCCTTCCCCAAAACTCAGCGGGACAGGCAGCATCTGTGACCAAGCCTGAAGAAGGGTCTCGACCCGAAACGTCGCCCGTTCCCTTCTCTCCAGAGACGCTGCCTGTCCCGCTGAGTTACTCCAGCATTTTGTGTCTTATCTTGGGTTTAAACCAGCATCTGCAGTTCCTTCCTACACAAATACCCTGGAGTATTGCGTACAGCTTTGGTCTCCTAATCTGAGGAAAGACATTCTTGCCATAGAGGGAGTACAGAGAAGGTTCACCAGACTGATTCCTGGGATGTCAGGACTTTCATATGAAGAAAGACTGGATAGACTCGGCTTGTACTCGCTAGAATTTAGAAGATTGAGGGGGGATCTTATAGAAACTTACAAAATTCTTAAGGGGTTGGACAGGCTAGATGCAGGAAGATTGTTCCCGATGTTGGGGAAGTCCAGAACAAGAGGCCACACACAGTTTAAGGATAAGGGGGAAATCATTTAGGACCGAGATGAGAAAAACATTTTTTTTCACACACAGAGAGTGGTGAATCTGTGGAATTCTCTGCCACAGAAGGTAGTTGAGGCCACACAGTTCATTGGCTATATTTAAGAGGGAGTTAGATGTGGCCCATTGTGGCTAAAGGGATCAGGGGGTATGGAGAGAAGGCAGGTATGGGATACTGAGATGGATGATCAGCCATGATCATATTGAATGGCGGTGCAGGCTCGAAGGGCCGAATGGCCTCTACTCCTGCACCTATTGTCTATGTTTCTATGTTTCTAAACAGAACTGCAGGTGCTGGTCTCTGTCAAGCTAGGTCTAAACTAAGCTAAAAGACTTGCCCTGGCTGTGACGTTTGAGGCAGGGATGAGATGGTGTGCCTGTGTGAATGAATGAATAAGTCTATTGGCCAAGTGTTCACATACAAGGGATTTGCTTTGGTGCTCCGCCCGCTATTGACAACAACAATGTGGTTTCAGAGCCTGAGGACAGCCCGAAGACGACGGCCCGGACAAGCCCCTCGAACTCAGAGGTGGACCCGCACAAGAGGCGCAACCAGGTGCTGTCCGTGCTAGCGGGACTGTCGGCCATGTTGGCGTACGCCTTCCTCAGCGGCATCCTGTCCATCCAGCGGGCGGCCCCTCACGGCATCGGCAAGCAGACCCCCGCCCTGGGGGAGGATGAGGAGGACGCAGAGTGATGGGGGGGAGGGGGGAGATGAGGAGAGAGAAGGGGGGGGACAGAACGGGAGTGATGAAGAGAAGTGGGGAGAGGAGGAGAGAGAGAAAGCGGCGAGAAAGCGAGAGGAGCAGAGGAGAAAGGGGGGGCGGAGTGAGGGAGACGCAGAAGGGGTCAGGGGGAGGAGAGCGAGGAGAGAGAAAGGGAAGGGGGGAGGAGGAGGAGAAGGGGGGAGAGGAGAGGAGAAGGGGGGAGAGGAGGAGAGGAGAAGGGGGGGAGAGCGGTAGTGAGAGGGGGGAGAGGGGAGAGGAGAAGGGGGGAGGAGATGAGGAGGGAGAAGGGGACGGGGGGTGAGAGCGAGAAGGGGGGAGAGGGGAGAGGAGAAGGGGGGAGATGAGAGGAGAAGGGGGGGGGAGAGGAGAAGGGGGGGAGATGAGGAGAGGAGAAGGGGGGGAGATGAGGAGAGGAGAAGGGGGGGAGATGGGGAGAGGAGAAGGGGGGGAGATGAGGAGAGGAGAAGGGGGGGAGATGGGGAGAGGAGAAGGGGGGGAGATGAGAGGAGGGGAGGGGAAAAGCGGAGAAGAGGAGAGGGGAGGGGAGAGAAGGCTACATCCAGTGCTGCTCTGGTGATGGTACCTTGTGCCAGCACCATCTAAAAGTTTAGAATCTAGCTTTACAAAGTTTTAAAGTTGAAATAAATAAAGGTTTATCAATTACATTGGGCAGTCAGTCCCTGAAAACAGTTTAAATGGGACAAAGACCAGCCTGTAGCAATGAGACCTGTGTTACTCCCCCCTCCCATTTTCCATCTTCAACCCCCTTTCTCTTTCCCCCCATTCTCCCCCCTCCCTCTCCTCTCTTCCCCTCTCAGCTAGTTGGCAGAAAGAACACTGGGCACAGGAAATGTCAGCGGCTCATCGATAGTCAGTCTTTCTCAAACTCCAGCCCCTGTTTATTTAGTGTCTCCATAGCAAAAGGATTTGAGTATAGGAGCAGGGAGGTTCTACTGCAGTTGTACAGGGTCTTGGTGAGACCACACCTGGAG
>NC_046002.1:3886034-3986034 GCF_010909765.2 Amblyraja radiata | reverse complement strand
TACCAACTGCATCACAGTATGGTATGGCAACTGCTCTGTCTCCGACCGGAAGGCATTGCAGAGGGTGGTGAAAATTGCCCAACGCATCACCGGTTCCTCGCTCCCCTCCATTGAGTCTGTCCAAAGCAAGCGTTGTCTGCGGAGGGCGCTCAGCATCGCCAAGGACTGCTCTCACCCCAACCATGGACTGTTTACCCTCCTACCATCCGGGAGGCGCTACAGGTCTCTCCGTTGCCGGACCAGCAGGTCCAGGAACAGCTTCTTCCCGGCGGCTGTCACTCTACTCAACAACGTACCTCGGTGACTGCCAATCACCCCCCCCCCCCGGACACTTATTATCACTTATTATTATTTATTCAAATCATTTGCTATGTCGCTCTTCCAGGGAGATGCTAAATGCATTTCGTTGTCTCTGTACTGTACACTGACAATGACAATTAAAATTGAATCTGAATCTGAATCTGAATCTGATCTCCTGCCATCAGGCAAGAGATACCGTAGCATCAAAGCCCGGACTACCAGACTGCTAAACAGCTTCCTGCCACAGGCTGTGAGGCTGCTAAACAGTCACCCCACCTGATTCTGCAGCTTTGCACCAACATTTTAATAACTCTGGCGCTGGCCACTCAAATCAGCTGCCCTGGACATTTTAATGACTGTTGCTGTTTTACCTGCTTTTAACTATTTACTGTTTCATCAGGGACTGGATTGTTTTTCACTGTTATTATGTGTGACATGTTTTAAGTTTCATGTGCGATGCTCCGATATTCCCTGGGGAAACGTCTTCTCATTTTGCACTGTACAACTGCTGCTTTGCAAGATGACAACAAAGGTTGGTTGATTGAGAGGGTGGGAGTGTGACAAAGCCACACAAAAACAAAACCCCCAACCCTGACACAAAGTGCTGGAATCACTGAACGAGTCAGACCCAAAAGGCTGGAGTAACTCAGCGGGTCAGGCAGCATCCTTGGAGAACATGGATAGGTGATGTTTCGGGGTCGGGACCCATCTTCTGACCGATTGTAGCGGTGGGGAAAGAAAACTTGGAGAGGGGAGACAATAGGTCGCAGGAGTAGAGGCCATTCGGCCCTTCGAGCCAGCACCGCCATTCATTGTGATCATGGCTGATCATCCCCAATCAGTACCCCGTTCCTGCCTTCTATCCCCTTGACTCTGCTATCTTTAAGAGCCCTATCTAGCTCTCTCTTGAAAGCATCCAGAGAACCTGCCTCCACCGCCCTCTGAGGCAAAGAATTCCACAGACTCACAACTCCCTGTGAGAAAAAGTGTTTCCTCGCCTCCGTTATAAATGGCCGACCCCTTATTCTTAAACTCTGTGTGTGTGGCCCCTGGTTCTGGACTCCCGCAACATCGGGAACATGTTTCCTGCCTCTAGCGTGTCCAAACCCTTAACAATCTTCTATGTTTCAACAAGATTCCCTCTCATCCTACTAAACGACAGAGTGCACAAGCCCAGCCGCTCCATTCTCTCAGCATATGACAGTCCCTCCATCCCGGGAATTAACCTGATGAACCTACGCTGGGCTCCCTCAATAGCAAGAATGTCCTTCAGCAAATTAGGGGACCAAAACTGCACACAATACTCCAGGAGTGGTCTCACTAGGGCCCTGTACAACTGCAGAAGGACCTCTTTGCTCCTATACTCGACTCCTCTTGTTATAAGGCCAACAGGCCAAAACTGCACACAATACTCCAGGAGTGGTCTCACTAGGGCCCTGTACAACTGCAGAAGGACCTCTTTGCTCCTATACTCGACTCCTCTTGTTATAAAGGCCAACATGCCGGAGTAGGTGAACACGGGCGGGCAAGGGGTAGGAAAGGCAAATGGTTGTGACAAAGGCCAGCGATTAAGAGCAAAAGGCAAGTGTTGAAGTGTTTTGGGGAAAGTCCAAACTTACAGCAGGGAAACAGGCCCTTCGGCCCACCGAGTCCGTGCCGACCAGCGATCCCCGGACACCAACACTATCCTACACACACACACACACACACACTAGGGTCACTTTAACAGCTGACCGAAGCCCATTCAACCTACTAGGGATCCTCTCTACACCTGCACCGCTGGACACCTCTCTGCACCCCTCACCATCATGCTCAACTACTCAACTCTGCAGATGACTGGTTTCTTCAAACAACCACATCCCGTCCTGCATCCAGGTCGTTAAACAGCTTGGACTTCCACGTCGACCCCGTTTCATCCACAGAGGCTCTCGGCGCAGGCGTGTTTGCTTCGACCACGGACATTCCATTCCATCCATCTGCTCGCTACCACGCTATACCCCCCCTCACCCGCGTCACCCCCCCATCCCAGCCGACCGCACGCACTGTCAACCGGGACAACCTCAGATCTCTCCAGCCTGCCCCCCATCCCTCGACGACAGATGGCACAATGGGCTAAGTGTTCGGCTGGCAACCGGAAGGTAATAATAATGGATGGGATTTATATAGCGCCTTTCTAATACTCAAGGCGCTTTACATCGCATTATTCATTCACTCCTCAGTCACACTCGGTGGTGGTAAGCTACTTCTGTAGCCACAGCTGCCCTGGGGCAGACTGACGGAAGCGTGGCTGCCAATCCGCGCCTACGGCCCCTCCGACCACCACCAATCACTCACACACATTCACACACAGGCAAAGGTGGGTGAAGTGTCTTGCCCAAGGACACAACGGCAGTATGCACTCCAAGCGGGATTCGAACCGGCTACCTTCCGGTCGCCAGCCGAACACTTAGCCCATTGTGCCATCTGTCGTCCCATAGCCGGTTCGAATCCCACTTGGAGTGCATACTGTTGTTGTGTCCTTGGGCAAGACACTTCACCCACCTTTGCCTGTGTGTGAATGATTGGTGGTGGTCGGAGGGGCCGTAGGCGCAGATTGGCAGCCACGCTTCCGTCAGTCTGCCCCAGGGCAGCTGTGGCTACAGAAGTAGCTTACCACCACCGAGTGTGACTGAGGAGTGAATGAATAATGCGATGTAAAGCGCCTTGAGTATTAGAAAGGCGCTATATAAATCCCATCCATTATTATTATTATTATCCCCCCACCCTCTCATAATGCCAACTTACAATACAATACAATACCTTTTATTTGTCATTTGAACCTCACATGAGGTTCAAACGAAATTTGGTTTCTGCAGCCATACAAGGAAATAACCAAGACACACACCAACACAATTCAATTCACATAAATAAACATCCATCACAGTGAGTCCTCGTCACTGTGATGGAAGGCAAAACTTGTCTCTTTGCCCTCCTCAGCACCAGGCTGTTCAACAACAAAGCCCTTGCCCTCCATGAACTAATCCTTGACAACACTCTGGACTTCCTTCTGCTCACTGAGACCTGGCAAGAACCCAATGTCTTCTTCTCCCTCAATCAAACATCCCCTCCTGGATTTAATTACATTTCCAAACCTCACCCCTCCCGCCATGCAGGTGGCCTAGCTGTTATTTTCAACCAGAATTTTCGTATCACTGAACTCACCTTCCCCCCAGTAGCATCATTTGAATTCCTCGCCTTCAAAGCCCTTTCCTCCGCGACAGTCATCCTCATTTACCGGCCACCTAAACCAAACCCCTCCTTCCTATCTGACTTCACTGAACTCCTCACACTTGCCTCATCCCTCTCCCCACGTCTGCTGCTACTTGGTGACTTAAATATTCACATGGACTCCCCCACCTGCAAGCTCGCATCTGAATTCGAGCAGAATATTATCTAAATGGTGGCCGATTAGGAAAAGGGGAGATGCAGCGAGACCTGGGTGTCATGGTACACCAGTCATTGAAAGTAGGCATGCAGGTGCAGCAGGCAGTGAAGAAAGCGAATGGTATGTTAGCTTTCATAGCAAAAGGATTTGAGTATAGGAGCAGGGAGGTTCTACTGCAGTTGTACAGGGTCTTGGTGAGACCACACCTGGAGTATTGCGTACAGTTTTGGTCTCCAAATCTGAGCAAGGACATTATTGCCATAGAGGGAGTGCAGAGAAGGTTCACCAGACTGATTCCTGGGATGTCAGGACTGTCTTATGAAGAAAGACTGGATAGACTTGGTTTATACTCTCTAGAATTTAGGAGATTGAGAGGGGATCTTATAGAAACTTACAAAATTCTTAAGGGGTTGGACAGGCTAGATGCAGGAAGATTGCTCCCGATGTTGGGGAAGTCCAGGACAAGGGGTCACAGCTTAAGGATAAGGGGGAAATCCTTTAAAACCGAGATGAGAAGAAATTTTTTCACACAGAGAGTGGTGAATCTCTGGAACTCTCTGCCACAGAGGGTAGTCGAGGCCAGTTCATTGGCTATATTTAAGAGGGAGTTAGATGTGGCCCTTGTGGCTAAGGGTATCAGAGGGTATGGAGAGAAGGCAGGTACGGGATACTGAGTTGGATGATCAGCCATGATCATATTGAATGGCGGTGCAGGCTCGAAGGGCCGAATGGCCTACTCCTGCACCTAATTTCTATGTTTCTATGAATTCGCCTTTTTACTGGACAACTTCTCTCTCACTCAGCATGTCACCTTTCCCACCCATGACAAAGGTCACATCCTTGACCTGGTCTGCTCCACAAATCAACCGGTACTCGACCTCCATCCATGCCTCTTCCCCCTCTCTGATCATAAGCTTATACGGTTCACCATCCCTTCTCCGACACCTCGCCCCCGCTTCCTCCGAGAAATCACCTTCCGTAATCTAAAATCCATCGATCCCCACCATCTCTCTGACCTGCTCTCCACCACTCTCCCCCTGGACTCAGCCCCCATCTCACCCGATGATCTCACAAACCATCTCAACTCCACCTTGTCTACCTCCCTCAACACTCTGGCCCCCCTCAAAACAAGCACCGTAACTTTCAACACATCTTCACCCTGGTACACACCTGCACTTCGTAAACTGAAACAGACTGGTCGCCGACTCGAACGACTCACAAATAAATCATCTCTCACAGTCCACCATGAAGCTTACAAACTCCACCTCACTGACTACAAAGATGCCCTCATTGCTGCAAAATCTGCCTACCTCTCCTCCATATTCACCGACCCCTGCCTAAACCACAGAACCCTCTTCTCCACAGTGGGCAACCTCCTCAAGCCTCGAGCCAACACTCTCCCTACCTCTACTCCGGATCTCTGCAACTCATTCCTCCACTTTTTCGCTGATAAAATCAGCACCATCTATCAATCTTTATCCCCTGTACCCGACTCCCCAGCATCTACTCCACCACCTACCAAGGCCCCTCCTTTCAACATCTCCACTGACCTCCTCCACACTGCTTCCTCTCCCAGTTTGACCTGGTCACCCCTATTGAAATCTCCAAACTCATCAGCTCTTCCAAACCCACTACCTGCTCCCTCGACCCTCTCCCCACTCCCCAGCTGAAGTCCTGCCTCCCCGTTCTCTGCCCCTACCACATTAATCTCTTCAACTCCTCATTGTCCCAAGGAATTGTCCCCTCCGCTTTCAAAACTGCTGCCGTTACACCAATCTTAAAGAAACCTGGTCTTGATCCCTCCTCTCTCATTAACTACCGCCCAATCTCAAACCTCCCCTTTCTTTCAAAAACCCTGGAGTGTATCGTTGCGTCGCAACTTCATTCCCACCTCCTTGCGTATAACCTACTTGAACCCCTCCAATCTGGCTTTCGCCCCCTCCATAGCACAGAAACTGCTCTCCTCAAAGTCCTCAACGACCTCCTCACCTCTGCTGACACTGGTTCCCTCAACATCCTCATCCTCCTCGACCTGAGCGCAGCCTTCGATACAGTGAACCATAACATCCTGCTCACCAGACTCAAAGACCTCGGCATTGAAGGCTCTGCACTCAGCTGGCTCCGTTCCTACCTTTCCAACAGATCCCACTTCATCTCTCTCCACAACCACACCTCTGCTACAGCCACAGTCACTCAAGGCGTTCCCCAAGGCTCCGTACTCGGCCCCCTCCTCTTCATCATCTACATCCTCCCCCTTGGTCAGATACTCCGCCACTTCAACCTGGACTTCCACTGTTACGCTGATGACACCCAGATCTACCTCGGCACCAAATCCCCCCACAATCCCCCCCCTCTCCCATATCAACTCCTGTTTGTCAGCTATAAAAACATGGATGCAACATAATTTCCTCAAACTCAACAGCGATAAGACAGAATTCCTCCTCATAGGCTCCAAAGCCACACTCAGCAAAATCAATAACCCCACTCTCACCATCGACGGCACCACTGTCTCCCCATCTCCCCAGGCCCGCAACCTTGGCGTGATCTTTGATTCCACCCTCTCCCTTGAGCCTCACATCCGCCATGTCATTAAAACCTCCTTCTTTCATCTCCGCAACATCGCCAAACTCAGACCCTCTCTCACACCTCCCGCTGCTGAAAGACTCATCCATGCCTTCATCTCCTCCCGACTGGACTACTGCAACTCACTTCTCCTTGGCATCAGCTCCACCTACATCAACCGACTCCAACTGGTCCAGAACGCAGCCGCCCGACTCATCACCCACACCAAATCCTGGCATCACATCACTCCAGTCCTCAAACAACTTCACTGGCTTCCCATCTCCCACCGGATCAACTACAAAATCCTGATCCTCACCTACAAAGCCCTCCACCATCTGGCCCCCCCATATCTCACTGACCTCCTCTCCCCCTACCAACCCTCACGGTCCCTCAGATCCACATCAGCCGGTCTCCTCTCCATCCACAAGTCCAACCGCCGCAGCTTTGGGGACAGAGCCTTCTCCAGGGCAGCTCCCAGGCTCTGGAACTCCCTCCCCCAACTGATCCGCAATTCCGTGTCCCTCACCATCTTCCAGTCCCGCCTCAAGACCCATCTCTTCACCTCTGCCTATCCTTAGCCCCACGTCCCCCTCCCTTTTCATCTGTGCATTAATTGCCTCATATTGTGTTTTGTATTGAATTCTGTCTTTACTTTGTGTACTAGTCATGTCTCTACTATTTATTTCATTCCCCTTACATGTTTTTCCTCTACCTGCTAAATTTTTGTACAGTGTCCTTGAGACTCTTGAAAGGCGCCCATAAATAAAATGTATTATTATTATAGATGTGGCCCTTGTGGCTAAAGGGATCAGGGGGTATGGAGAGAAGGCAGGGATGGGAGATACTGAGTTGGATGATCAGCCATGATCATATCGAATGGCGGTGCAGGCTCGAAGGGCCGAATGGCCTACTCCTGCACCTATTTTCTGTTTCTAAACCTGCAGGTCTTTGAAGTGTGGGAGGAAACCGGAGCACCCGGAGAAAACCCACACCATCACAGGAAGAACTTCCGTGCAGGCAGTACCCGTAGTCAGGATTGAACCTGGGTCTCTGCCGCTGCGAGGGAGCGACTCTCCTCTTTTCTTTCGGCCCAGATGAAAGGTCCTAGCCCAAAATCCCATTCCCACTCAGCAGATGCTGCCAGTCTGTGAGCAGTGGGAAAACCCCTCAGCATATCCTGTCGGTCTGAAGAAGGGGTTTCGGGACGAAACGTTGCCTATTTCCTTCGCTCCATAGATGCTGCTGCACCCGCTGAGTTCTCCAGCACCTTTGTCTATCTGGTATCAATTATATATCCATTGTCACATGGGCAAAGTGCTAACTCGGTGAAATTAATTTCCTTACAAACAGCCCACTGGAGTAAGCCCAGGAAAGGGTGGATGTGTAGAGGATGTTCCACTAGTGGGAAAGTCTAGGTCACTTACCTCAAGAGTGAAAGGGCGTTCCTTTAAGAATGAGTTGAGGAGGAATTTATTTAGTCAGCGGGTGGTGAATCTGTGGAATTCTTTGCTGCAGAAGGCTGTGGAGGCCAAGTCAGTGAAGTCCAACTTTACAGAGCAGAAACAGGCCCTTCGGCCCACCGGGTCCGTGCCGACCAGCGATCCCTGCACACATTAACACTATCCTACACCAGGGACACCTGTAACAGTTTACCAAAGCCAAAATACTGGAGTAACTCAGCGGGTCAGGCAGCATCTCTGGATCTCTGTCTGTGGAATTCTCTGCCTCAGATGGCGGTGGAGGCCGGTTCTCTGGATACTTTCAAGAGAGAGCTAGATAGGGCTCTTAAAGATAGCGGAGTCAGGGGATATGGGGAGAAGGCAGGAACGGGGTACTGATTGTGGATGATCAGCCAATATCACATTGAATGGCGGTGCTGGCTCGAAGGGCCGAATGGCCTACTCCTGCACCTATTGTCTATTGAGAGAAGGAATTGGCGACGTTTCGGGTCTGAAGAATGGTTTTGAACCGGAATGTCACCTATTCCATTTTTTCCAGGGATGCCGATTTGAATCGCACGCCTGCAGTACTGGCTGGTAGCAGCAGAAGGCAGGCATGTGCAGGAGGATCAAGAGTTGTCACCCAGCCTGAATGAGGCACTCAGACAATAGGTGCAGGAGTAGAGGCCATTCGGCCCTTCCAGCCAGCACCGCCATTCACTGTGATCACCCCCAATCAGTACCCCGTTCCTGCCTTCTCCCCATATCCCCTGACTCCGCTATCTTTAAGAGCCCTATCTAGCTCTCTCCTGAAAGCATCCAGAGAACCAGCCTCCACCGTCCTCTGAGGCAGAGAATTCCACAGACTCACAACTCTCTCTGTGAGAAAGTGTTTCCTCATCTCCGTTCTAAATGGCTTGCCCCTTATTCTTAAACTGTGTGTGTGTGTGGCCCCTGGTTCTGGACTCCCCCAACATCGGGAACATGTTGAAGGTACACAAAATTGCTGGGGAAACTCAGCGGGTGCAGCAGCATCTATGGAGCGAAGGAAATAGGCGACGTTTCGGGCCGAAACCCTTCTTCAGACGGGAACATGTTTCCTGCCTCTAGCGTGTCCAAGCCCTCAACAATCTTAGGCACTCAGACCCTGGGGTGAGTTCAGCTTTAACACACTGTGTTTAACTTTAACTTTAAAACACATTGCAACGAGGGTCAGCAACTCTCTCAAACTCCCAAACAAGGGACAAAAGTTCAGAACACGGGACAAATTCCCGACGGCAATCCGTTGAGCCACTCGGCCGTGGCTGGGTGAATGATGAGTTGGCCCGGGTGTGTGTGTCCCAACACACAAAGCCCAGCCGGCGGGCCAGCTGAGGAGTTTTGGCCCGGGGGTTGCCCGCAAAGTCCGGCGCCCCGTCCAACTCGTGAACTGATGGTCGGACAGCTGGCCGGGCTGATCCCCGCACGCTAACACTATCCCCCACACACACACACTAGGGGACAATTTACACATGCACCAAGCCAATTAATCTACAAACCTGCGCTTTTTTGGAGTGTGGATCACGGATCACGCAACGTAGACTCCGTACTGACAAGCACCCTTAGTCGGGATGGAACACGGGTCTGTGGCGCTGTGAGGCAGCGACTCTCTCCCCCTGTCCCAGGTCCCCTGGTGATCTCTGCCGCTGCCCCACCGTGCTAGGAATAAGGGGTAAGCCATTTACAACGGAGACGAGGAAACACTTTTTCTAACAGAGATGTGGTGAGTCTGTGTGGAATTCTCTGCCTCGGAGGGCGGTGGAGGCTGGATCTCTGGATGGTTTCAAGAGAGAGCTAGATAGGGCTCTTAAAAATAGCGGAGTCAGGGGATATGGGGAGAAAAGGCAGGAACGGGGTCCTGATTGGGGATGATCAGATTGAATGGCGGTGCTGGCTCGAAGGGCCGAATGGCCTACTCCTGCACCTATTGTCTATTGTCTATCTCCCAGTCCCGTGTACACTCACCGAGGGTTTTTGCGACTCACTTTACTGTACCATTCTACTGGGTTTTTTTTAATTGCTGGGTTTTTTTTCCCCTTTTTCCTTCCTCCCACAATATGTAATATGTAAAAGAATATGTGATTCTGTTCCATTCCGTTTGTAGTTTGTTTGTTTGTTGCACAAAGTCCACAAGAATTGCCACTTTTCATTTCACTGCACGCCTCGTGTGTGTGTGTGTGTGTGTGTGTTTGTGACGAATAGACTTGACTCTTAAGCAACCACATACAAACAGCGGAAAGACAATACATGATTACAGTCGAGCCGTCCACAGTGTACAGTATATATTTAAAAAAAACACAAGCCCAGGATAAGGACTAGGTTATTAATTCATCGGATGTGTGAGGTTTCACCTCCAGTTCAGGTAGAGTCGCACAATCAAAGTGACATCTAATGAAGAGAACGCGGGGGGGGGACTTAAAAACAATCCCCTTTAACAGAACTGAGGGAAAATATTTGTACATATATATATATATCCATATATATATATATATATATATATATATATTCATATATATATTCATATATATATATATTCACATATATATATTCATATATATATATATATATATATTCATTCATATATATATACACACATATATATGTGTGTATATATATATATATATTCATATATACACACACACACACACACATATATATATACACGTATATATTCATATATATATATATATATAAATCACAGAGCCCTTAATAACCCAGTGGGAATTATATACAGGATCCACCACCGATTTTCCCGGCAACTTCCTTTAATCCGGACAAAATCACGAGAGCTCGCTTGAAGCCCCCCCCCCTCCCTCCGGATGTCCCCCCCGAAAATTTGACCTCTAACGCAGGTGAGGCGGCCGATCGCGGCCGTATGATCGATTAGCACGTGGTCTTTTTCCCCGGGGCTCATGAACTCTCGGATCCGTTCCCCTAGCCGACTCCTGAGCCAGTACCTCTTCCCCACCCCCCACCCCTTCCGTCAGCCTGGCAAAGCTCTGGATGCCGGGGAATCGGCGGCGGTCCGGTAATCCGGTAATCCTCGCCGTGACCAGCGGCTTCCACACAGCGGACCCAGAATGTAAAAACGAGAGGAAAGTTCCCGATCCAGTGTACGCGGACTCCAAAAAGATTAGTCCATCGAGTTCAAGTCAGAAAGCCCAAATAAATACATCTCACGGGGCGGGCGGGGGGGGGGGGGTAAATGGGGAAGAGAGATTCCCCCCACCCCCTCTCAGTTCATGGTTGTAGTGTTGGTTTCTTTGCGTGACACAGTAAATTAGAAATAAGATAAAACATATAAAAATAAAGTTATATTGCATCGGACCGAAGATTCTCCGTGGCTTCAGTCCATCAGTTTACAAAGTCCTGTGGAGAGGGGCGGGGAGAGAGGGGGAGACAGGGAGGGTGGGGGGACTGGGAAGGAGAGGGGGGGGGGGGGGTTGGGGGAAGAGGGTGGGGAAGATGGAGGCAGGGTGGGGAGGGAGGCAGAGGGGGGTTGGGGAGAGGGAGGGGGGTTGGGGAAAGGCAGTGGAGTTTGGGAAGAGGGAGGGGGGGAGGGGGAGAGGAGGGGTGGGGGTGAGACAGAGGGAGGGAGGGAGAGGGGGGGTTGGGGGGAGGGGAGGTTGGGGGAAGGGTGGAGGCAGTGGGGGGAGGGAGGGAGGGGGTTGTTGGGGGAGGGGGGTGGGGGAGAAGGGAAGGGGGTTAGGTGGAGGTAGTGGATGGAGGGAGAGAGAGACAGAGGGAGGGAGAGGGGGTTGGGGTTGTGGGGAGGGGGTTGTTGGGGGGAGGGGGTTGTTGGGGAGGGGGTGGTGGGGGGGAGGGGAAGGGGGTTAGGTGGAGGTAGTGGATGGAGGGAGGGGGAGACATGGAGGGAAAGGGGGGTTGTGGGGAGGGGGAGGGGGTGGTGGGGGTTGGAGGAGGTTGGAGGAGGGGGAGTTGTGGGGGAAGGGAGTGGTGGGTGGGTTGGCATCAGTGGACAGAGCCGGGGTCAGCGATGGGCATGGTGTGGAGCACCTCGTCGAGCAGCTGCAGTGCGCGGTGGAGATGTACCTCGATCCAGCAGGGCGTGTGTTTGATGCTCTGCCTGGGGTAATCGGGGCCCCAGCCCTTCACAAAGCTCAGCCGCAGGATGCACAGACGCCTCAGGTCGTCGACGCCAATGCCGGCCGCTGCCGAGAGACCTGCGTGGGGGGGGGGGGGGGGACAAGAGGAACTTCAGGCACCAGAGACCCGGCTGCGGGCGTGCGTCTGTTTCGAGTTTCGCTTATTATCGCCTGCATCGAGGTACAGTGAAAAGCTCGTGTGAACCAGTCAGCGGAACGGCGTCACGGGCGTGCGTCGGAGGGAATCGCAGACGCCCGATTAAACCGAAGATGAGACACGAAAAAGGTGGAGTAACTCAGCGGGTCAGGTAGAGAAAAGGAATGGCCGACGTTTCGGGTCGAGGCTGAAGAAATCCCCGACCTGAAGCCTCATCCACCTCAGTCCTAAATGGCCTAACCCGTAATCTTAAACTGTGACCCCCTGGTTCTGGACTCCCCCAAACATCGGAAACATTTTTCTCCAGACTCCACACATTTCTCTCTGACCCGCTGAGTTACTCCAGCTTTTTTTTTCCCCATTGGCAGAGTGCAACAAGGTTAATTCCCGGGATGGCGGGACTGTCATATGCTGAGAGAATGGAGCGGCTGGGCTTGTACACTCTGGAGTTTAGAAGGATGAGGGGGATCTCATTGAAACGTATAAGATTGTTAAGGGTTTGGACACGCTAGAGGCAGGAAACATGTTCCCGATGTTGGGGGAGTCCAGAACCAGGGGCCACACACACAATTTAAGAATAAGGAGTAAGCCATGTAGAACGGAGACGAGGAAATACTTTTTCTCACAGAGAGTTGTGAGTCTGTGGAATTCTCTGCCTCAGAGGGCGGTGGAGGCCGGTTCTCTGGATGCTTTCAAGAGAGAGCTAGATAGGGCTCTTAAAGATAGTGGAGTCAGGGGATATGGGGAGAAGGCAGGAACGGGATACTGATTGGGGATGATCAGCCACGATCACATTGAATGGCGGTGCTGGCTCGAAGGGCCGAATGGCCTACTACTCCTGCACCTGTTGTCTATTGTCTATTGACATTGTGGGCTGAAGGGCCTGTTCCTGTGCTGTACGTCGGTGACCTTAACTGCGGTGGCATTAACGGAGTGTACTTGTGGGGTTAGTCAGATGGTGGGTGTTTGATGTTGTACCATTGGGACTGAATGGCGGGGAGGACACTAGGAGAAATGTGCTCGGTGCTGCCACCCCTCTTGTGGGGCTACGGGGTACTGCAAGGGGAGAGACGGGATTTAATTTAGAAACTCAGCGGGTGAGGCAGCATCTATGGGACAGAAATGCTGGTGAAACTCAGCGGGTGAGGCAGCATCTATGGGACAAAAATGCTGGAGAAACTCAGCGGGTGAGGCAGCATCTATGCCGCCTCACCCGCTGAGTTTCTCCAGCATTTTTGTCTACATTTAGTTTAGTTTAGAGATACAGCGCGGAAACAGGCCCTTCGGCCCACCGGGTCCGCGCCCACCAGCGATCCCCGCACGCTAACACTATCCCCACACACAGTTTACGCTTCTACCAAGTTGATTAACCTACAAACCTGCACATTAGAAGGATGGGATGTCGGGATCTTATAGAAACATACAAAATTATAAAGGGACTGGACAAGCTCGATGCAGGAAAAATGTTCCCAATGTTGGGCGAGTCCAGAACCAGGGGCCACACACAGTCTTAGAATAAAGGGGAGGCCATTTAAGACTGAGGTGAGAAAAAACTTTTTCACCCGAAGAGTTGTGAATTTGTGGAATTCCCTGCCACAGAGGGCAGTGGAGGCCAAGTCACTGGATGTTTTCAAGAGAGAGTTAGATTTAGCTCTTGGGGCTAACGGAATCAAGGGATATGGGGAGAATGCAGGAACGGGGGTTACTGATTTTGGATGATCAGCCATCATCATATTGAATGGCGGTGCTGGCTTGAAGAGCCGAATGGCCTACTCCTGCACCTATTGCCTATGTTTAGTCAGAGGGTGGCGATTCTGTGGAATTCTTGCCACTGAAGGCTGTGGAAGGCATCAGTGGATATTTTATAAGGCAAAGATTAGTACAGGTATCAGAGGTTATGGGGAGAAGGCAGGAGAATGGGGTTAGGAGGAGGAGAGAGATCAGCCAGGGCTAACAACCCTTGATGGGCCGAATGGCCTAATTCTACTCCTATTCCTTGTGATCTCGGAGAAAACCCACGCGGGTCACGGGGAGAACGTGCAGACAAGCGCCCGTAGCCGGGATCGGACCCGGGTCTCTGGCGCTGCCCCAGTGTTCGGGGGCAGGCTGGACAGGGACGGTCGCTGCGCCGGGCGAGACTCACTGACGGCGGGCGCGATGCCTCCCACCGAGCCGGGGCCCGGAATGTTCCCCGCCACGGCCGCTGCCTGGGCCGCCGCCGCCGCCTGCGCTGTGGCCGCCTGTTGCTGCATCTGCCGGTGGCACTGGCGCAGGTCAAACACCTGGGGGAGAGGAGAGAGGGGGGAAAGGGAACAGCACAGTAACGGGCAGGGGGAGAGCAGGGGGGAAGGGAGAGGAGGGAATGGCGTAGAAAGGGGAGGGGAAGGAAGGATGGGAGGAGAGAGGGAAGAGGTGGGAGAGAGGAAGAGGGGGGTCGAGGGGAAAGTAGGGGTAGAGGGGGGGAGAGAGTGGAGGGGAGGAGGGGGGGAAGTGGGGAGGGGGAAGGAAGGGTAGAGGGGAGAGGGGGAGAGGAGAAGAGTGGGGGAGAGGGGGAAGAGGGGGGGATAGGGAAAAGGAGGGGAAAGGTGTGGAGAGGAGGAATAGGGGAGGGGGAGAAGAGGGGGGTCGAGGGGAGAGGGGGGGAAGAGGGACGAGGATGGATAGGAGGGGGAAGGAGGCGGAGAGGGGGGAGAGGGGGAAGGAGTGGGAAGAGGGGGGATAGAGGGAGAGGGGGAAGGAGGCGGAGAGGGGGGAGAGGGAAGAGTGGGAAGAGGGGGAGAGGGGCGGTAGAGGGGGAAAGGGGGAAGGAGGGGGAGAGAGGGAAGAGGGGGGTAGAGAGGGATGAGGAAGGAAGAGTGGGGAGAGGGGGGAGTGTGGGGAGGAGGGGAAGGGGGTCAGAGGGAGAGGGGAGAGAAGGGAAGGACACACACAGTAAGTAAGGGTTTTGTTGTTGTATCGGGGACAGATGAAGAATGCAACACTCCAGACATCTGCTCACCTTGATGTAGGCCCCGGGGTAGATTTTATGCACCGCGTCCCCGGGTGCCCGTCCTGCCTCTCGGTCCAGGTAGTAGCTCTGCACGAAGACGGCGTGGTCGCTCAGACACCGCATCCAGACGTCGCCCTCGCCCCGACACTCCAGCTGGATGCCCTTCCCGATGTGCAACCTACAGCCGGCAACACAGAGAGCAGCGCTGAATGTGCAGACACACACTCTCATCCACACCACAGTTGTGTGTCTGTGTGTGTGTGTGTGTGTGTGTGTGTGTGTGTGTGTGTGTGTGTGTATGTGTGTGTGTACACGTCTGCGAGTGTGTGTCTGTCTGTGTGCGTGTGTGCATCTGTGTGCAGAGCATCTGTGTGGCCCCTGGTTCTGGACTCCCCCAACATCGGGAACATGTTTCCTGCCTCTAGCGTGTCCAAACCCTTAATAATCTTATATGTTTCAATGAGATCCCCTCTTATCCTTCTAAACTCCAGAGTGTACAAGCCCAGCCGCTCCATTCTCTCAGCATATAATAGTCCCGCCATCCCGGGAATTAACCTTGTAAACCTACGCTGGGCTCCCTCAATAGCAAGAATGCCCTTCCTCAAATTAGGGGACCAAAACTGCACACAATACTCCAGGTGTGGTCTCACTAGGGCTCTGTAAAACTGCAGAAGGACCTCTTTGCTCCTATATTCAATTCCTCTTGTTATAAAGGGCAACATGCCATTCTCTTTCTTCACTGTCTGCTGTACCTGCATGCTTACTTTCATAGACTGATGTACAAGGACCCCCAGATCCCGTTGTATTTCCCCTTTTCCCAATTTGCCGCCATTTAGATAATAATCTGCCTTCCTGTTTTTGCTACCAAAGTGGATAACCTCACATCTAGCCGCATTAAACTTCATCTGCCACGCATCTGCCCACTCCCCCAACCGGTCCAAGTCACCCTGCATTCTCATAGCATCCTTTTCACAGTTCACATTGCCACCCAGCTTTGTGTCATCTGCAAATTTTCTAATGTTACTTTGAATCCCTTCATCCAAATCATTGATGTATATTGTAAATAGCTGCGGTCCCAGCACCGAGCCTTGCGGTACCCCACTAGTCACTGCCTGCCATTCTAAAAGGGACCTGTTAATCCCTATTCTTTGTTTCCTGTCTGCCAACCACTTCTCTATCCATGTCAGCACTCTACCCCCAATACCATGTGCCCTAATTTGACCCACTAATCTCCTATGTGGGACCTTATCAAATGACCCCTTAGAGCTATGCCAGCAGGAGATTCGTCTCCTGTTAGAAACAAAGAAATTAGGTGCAGGAGTAGGCCATTTGGCCCTTCGAGCCTGCACCGCCATTCAATATGATCATGGCTGATCATCCAACTCAGTATCCTGTACCTGCCTTCTCTCCACACCCCCTGATCCCTTTAGCCACAAGGGCCACATCTAACTCCCTCTTAAATATAGCCAATGAACTAGCCTCAACTACCTTCTGTGGCAGAGAATTCCAGAGATTCACCACTCTTTGTGTGAAATATGTTTTTCTCATCTCGGTCCTAAAAGATTTCCCCCTTATCCTTAAACTGTGATCCCTTGTTCTGGACTTCCCCAACATCGGGAACAATCTTCCTGCATCTAGCCTGTCCAACCCCTTAAGAATTTTGTACGTTTCTATAAGATCCCCCCTCAATCTTCTAAATTCTAGCGAGTACAAGCCGAGTCTATCCAGTCTTTCTTCATATGAAAGTCCTGACATCCCAGGAATCAGTCTGGTGAACCTTCTCTGTACTCCCTCTATGGCAAGAATGTCTTTCCTCAGATTAGGAGACCAAAACTGTAGGCAATACACCAGGTGTGGTCTCACCAAGACCCTGTACAACTGCAGTAGAACCTCCCTGCTCCTATACTCGAATCCTTTTGCTATGAATGCTAACATACCATTCGCTTTCTTCACTGCCTGCTGCACCTGCATACCTACTTTCAAGTCTGAAGAAGTACCTACTACAGTCTGAAGAAGGGTTTTGGCCCGAAACGTTACCTATTTCCTTCGCTCCATAGATGCTGCTGCACCCGCTGAGTTTCTCCAGCATTTTTGTGTACCTACTTTCAATGACTGGTGTACCATGACACCCAGGTCTCGTTGCATCTCCCCTTTTCCTAATCGGCCACCATTCAGATAATAGTCTACTTTCCTGTTTTTGCCACCAAAGTGGATAACCTCACATTTATCCACATTATACTGCATCTGCCATGCATTTGCCCACTCACCCAGCCTATCCAAGTCACCTTGCAGCCTCCTAGCATCCTCCTCACAGCTAACACTGCCCCCCAGCTTTGTGTCATCCGCAAACTTGGAGATGTTGCATTCAATTCCCTCGTCCAAATCATTAATATATATTATAAATAGCTGGGGTCCCAGCACTGAGCCTTGCGATACCCCACTAGTCACTGCCTGCCATTGTGAAAAAGACCCGTTTACTCCCATGCTGGACAGGTGGAAGGGTAGAGGTGAGACGAAGAGCGACAGGTTGGGGGTTGAGCACAGGGCTAACAACCCTGTCTCGTGAAACAAATATGTAACGGAAACTATCTGGGACACATGACAATAAACTCTCTTGACTTGACTAGACTTGAGCTTTTCACGGTCGGTAGGTAGGTACACGCGGCAGGTCGTGCACCAGATGCGGGCTCTCACCTGGCCTTCTCGCTGGCATCAGTGCGGTGTACGTTGGAGAGCTGGCCAAGGCAGAAGCGGTCTCCCCCCGACGGGTCCACGTAGCCGTCCACGGTCACGACCGGGCAGCTGGCGGGGACCTTGAACATCTCGCCCACCTGAACGTCCATCTCAAAGTAGGTGATGGAACACCAGAACTCCGGGCCTGGCGGGGGAACGAACGGGAGGGATGATAGAAACATAGAAAATAGATTCAGGAGTAGGCCACTCGGCCCTTCGAGCCTGCACCGCCATTCAATATGATCATGGCTGATCATCCAACTCAGTATCCTGTACCGGCCTTCTCTCCATACCCCCTGATCTCTTTAGCCACAAGGGCCACATCTAACTCCCTCTTAAAAATAGCCAATGAACTGTGGCCTCAACTACCTTCTGTGGCAGAGAATTCCACAGATTCACCACTCTCTGTGTGAAAAATGGTTTTCTCATCTCGGTCCTAAACTATTTCCCCCTTATCCTTAGGGATGAGGGAGGTGATATCAAAGAGGTGGAAAGGGTTTGATCCCGCTCACGGGTGCTGTCCCTACAGAGTTTGCACATTCTCCCCGAGATCTTCGGTTTCCTCCCATGCTCCAAAGACATAGAAACAAAGAAAATAGGTGGAGGAGGAGGCCGTTCGGCCCTTCGAGCCAGCACCGCCATTCATTGTGATCATGGCTGATCGTCCCCAATCAGTAACCCGTGCCTGCTTTCTCCCCATATCCCTTGATTCCACCAGCCCCTAGAGCTCTATCTATAGAAAGCTTGGTCCAAGTGTACAACGAGATTGATTCCTATTGAGTATTTTCCCCTTCACCTTGAACCTGTGTCCTCTGGTCCTCGATTCCCCTACTCTGGGCAAGAGACTCTGCCCGATCTATTCCTCTCATGATTTTGTGCACCTCGATAAGATGGGGCATCTTGTTCGGCATGGGCGAGTTGGGCCGAAGGGCCTGTTTCTGTGCCGTACGACCACCCGGGAAGAACATGAAGTGCAGTTATTCTAGTTTGGGTTTCACCTCGATCTGTCAGCGGAGGAGGCAGGGGATAGAGGGAGGTCAGTGCGGGAATGGGAAGGGGAGTAGATTATCCGAAAACGTTCCTACCTGGATGGTTGGAGATTGGCTGCTGATAGGGTGCCCCATTGTGATGGGAAGAGCCTAAAATGAAACAAAGTGCATCACTGATTATTGATTTATTCTGACCATTGGTTAGTTTAGTTTAGAGATTCAGCGTGGAAACATGCCCTTCGGCCAACTTTGTCCATGCCAATGGTAGACAAAATTGCTGGAGAAACTCAGCGGGTGAGGCAGCATCTATGGAGCGAAGGAATAGGTGACGTTTCGGGTCGAGACCCGGAAGGGTCTCGACCTGAAATGTCACCTATTCCTTTGCTCCATAGATGCTGCCTCATCCACTGAGTTTCCAGACCCGAAACGTCACCTATTCCTTCGCTCCATAGATGCTGCCTCACCCGCTGAGTTTCTCCAGCATTTTTGTCTACCTTCGATTTTCCATCATCTGCAGTTCCTTCTTAAACAAATAGTCCAAGCCGATCATTCTTTCACCCGTTATAGACAATAGGTGCAGGAGTAGAGGCCATTCGGCCCTTCGAGCCAGCACCGCCATTCAATGTGATCACGGCTGATCATCCCCAATCAGTACCCCGTTCCTGCCTTCTCCCCATATCCCCTGACTCCGCTATCTTAAAGAGCCCTATCCAGCTCTCTCTTGAAAGCATCCAGAGAACCTGCCTCCACCGCCCTCTGAGGCAGAGAATTCCACAGACTCACAACTCTGTGCGTGAGAAAAAGTGTTTCCTCGTCTCTGTTCTAAATGGCTTACCCCTCATTCTTAAACTGTGTGTGTGGCCCCTGGTCCTGGACTCCCCCAACATCGGGAACACGTTTCCTGCCTCTAGCGTGTCCAAACCCTTAACAATCTTATATGTTTCCGTGACATCCTACCCGCTCTCCCCCTACGCACAAGGCCGTGTCCTAAGATGAGGGCGGTGGGTGAGGAGCGGCCCCTTTAGATGCTGCAGCAGGGGCTGCAGCCCTCACACACTCCATGCACAGGTGCACTCACCGTTGTGCGCTGCGAGCGGCTGCGGAGAGGGGGCCGCGTGTCGCAGGAGAAACGGCATCACCGCCGACTGTGACGTCTGACCTGCGGATGACAAAACCACATGGAGTTTAGAAGGATGAGAGGGGATCTCATTGAAACATATAAGATTGTTAAGGGCTTGGGCACGCTAGAGGCAGGAAACATGTTCCCGATGTTGGGAGAGTCCAGAACCAGGGGCCACACACACAGTTTAAGAATAAGGGGTCGGCCATTTAGAACGGAGACGAGGAAACACTTTTTCTCACAGAGAGCTGTGAGTCTGTGGAATTCTCTGCCTCAGAGGGCGGTGGAGGCAGGTTCTCTGGATGCTTTCAAGAGAGAGCTCAATAGGGCTCTTAAAGATAGCGGAGTCAGTGGATATGGGGAGAAGGTAGGAATGGGGTTTAGTTTAGTTTAGTTTCGAGATACAGCAGAGACGATTTCTGGGGGGGGGGGGGTGGCACAGTTTAAGAATAAGGGGCTGGCCATTTAGAACGGAGACGAGGAAACACTTTTTATCACAGAGAGTGGTGAGTCTGTGGAATTCTCTGCGTCAGAGGGCGGTGGAGGCCGGTTCTCTGGATGCTTTCAAGAGAGAGCTAGATAGCTAAACATATATCAACTACTCGTGGATAAAAACTGTTTTTATGTCTGGCTGTGGCCTTAGATAGAGCTCTAGGGGCTGGTGGACTCAAGGGATATGGGGAGAAGGCAGGCACGGGTTATGGGGAGAAGGCAGGCACGGGTTATTGATTGGGGACGATCAGCCACAATCACATTGAATGGCGGTGCTGGCTCGAAAGGGGCGAATGGCCTACTCCTGCACCTGTTGTCTATCGGCTGCAGGGAGGGGTGTTAAGACAGTGAGCAACCGGAGAGATGGGCTTACAGTAATGGCTTGGGTGGTGGAGAGACTGTTGGTGTTGCCCGTGGCCGTTCTGCTGGGGCCCGATGCTCGGACTGTAGGCCGCGGTGCTGCTGCCCATCCATGTCGCTGTTGTATCTGCGGGAGGAGGAAGAGAAAGAGAAGAGAAAAATACTATTGCAATCAAAAATGCACACTTTCGGAATGACTGCCTACCATTCATGAACCCGAGGTGAAACGTCAATGCCGCTGATCTCAATAACATCGGATGCTGTCACAGAGACGCAGGGCGTGGAAACAGGCCCTTCTTCTCTGCCCCTCCCTCTGGTCTATATCACTGGCTCCCCTCCATCCTCCCACCCCCCCCCCCCCCACCCCCCAACTCTGGTGCCCATTATGTTCCCCCCCTCTCTTATACCAATGTAAAGCACTTTGGCCAACCAGAGTTGTTTTTGTAAATGTGCTATAGAAATAAAAGTGACTTGACTTGACTAGTGACGACCATGCAGAAAGGGCAAACTATGCAGAGGTCGTGAAAGTGGGATGGGCTCTTTTGTCAGTATAGGGCCTGTCCCACGGGCATGGGACTCCATGCGGCAAGCGCGACCTAACGTGGTCGCTTGAGCCGTACGGCCTCGCGGGGCCGGTCCCACTTCGATCGCCGGAGCCGTATGGAGTTGGTCCCGACATCGCGCGGGGCTCCGAAAAACTGGCCGTTCAAAAATTCCGCCCGGCAACGGCCCGCAGCCGTACGTGACGCGCGGACTTCCCGCGGACTTCGCTCGCACTTCATGTCACTCGCTCGACCTCCGCGCGGCCCCCGCTTCTGGTTAGGTCGCGCTTGCCGCATGCAGGCGCATGCTGGTGGGACCGGCCCTTTAGGTCGCGCTTGCCGCATGGAGTCGCATGCTTGTGGGACAGGCCCTTTAGTTAAGGGAAAAAAGGTGCGAGTGCAGCCACTTACTGTGGTACGGCGGCTTCAGTGGAGGGTATCCGTTCTGCTGCGATGGGTGAGGGGGGGCAGTGGGGGGGGGCGTCGGGGGGGGTGCCATCTGCTGCAGCGGCGGGGCGATCTGTAACAGCCCCTCGCTGTTATTCATGGAGTTGAGGGAGCTGCTGGCTGCTGAGAGAGAGAGAGGAGAGAGAGTTAAAGAGAGAGAGAGAGAGGGTTGAACAATTCACCGTCAGCCGAGGGGTTTCTCCACCGCCGCGGAAAACTCTTCCGATTAAAATTCCCGAAATGATTCCAACTCGTTCACAGTTTGGCCGTCCGACAGGAGCGAGTGGGAAAGGGAGAGAGAGAGAGAGAGACGACGTGACTTGTGAGATGGGGGCGGGGGGGGGGGGAGGGGAAGGATACCACAGGAGGGAATGACCATAGGGGGAGGAGGGGGGGGACAACAAGAGGGGGTATCAGAGTGGGGGGATGAGAATTTGGGAGGGGGAGACCAGAGTTGGGGGGGGAGGGGAGCAGAGTTAGGGGGGGGGGACCAGATTTTTTTTGGGGGGGTGGGGCACACACCAGTGGGGTGAAGAAGGAGGGAACCAGAGTGGTTGTGGGGGAGAAACAGAATGGGGACCAGAGTTGGGGGAGGGGGGGGGGGGGTGGGAGGAGGGAGGGGAGCCAGGGGGAGAGGCAGAGAAGGAGGGCAGAAGGGGGGCGTGGGGGAGGGAACCAGAGTGGGGGAGGGGATGGCAGAGTTGCCGGGGGGGGGGAGAAGGGGGGGAACCAGAGTGGTTGGGGGAGAGGGGGGAAACAGAATGGGGTAGGGAGGGGGAGGAGGGACCAGAGTTGGGGGGAGGGGAAGGAGGGAGTGGAACTAGAGTGGGGAAGAACAGAGGGAGGGGCAGAGAAGGAGGGCATATGGGGGGCGTGGGAGGGAGGGGGGGCAGAAACATGCACAGCAAAAGCCATTTTAGAATATCTCTGGCAGGCAGAAAACCGAATGGGATCATTTCACAACATCGGGAGCCGACCTGGTTGGTGAACGACTCCAAACACCAAACACTAATGATGAAACACCATTGATCAAGCATGTGAAACTACAAAATATCAGATCAAAGGGAGGCTACAGATTTCTGGCTGTTGAGTAGAGCAACTACTCGTGGATAAAAACTTTAGGCAGGACCGACTCAGCTTATAAAGAAGGTTCTCTGCACAAATCAAGGCAAGAGGCCAGCTATTAAACAAGCTTGACAAAGTTATTTTCCAAAGG
Organism: Amblyraja radiata; assembly: GCF_010909765.2. Taxonomy (NCBI): domain Eukaryota; kingdom Metazoa; phylum Chordata; class Chondrichthyes; order Rajiformes; family Rajidae; genus Amblyraja; species Amblyraja radiata. The sequence continues at coordinate 3,963,119 of NC_046002.1, read as the reverse complement.
TAGACAAACGCTCAACTGCTCTCCCTGGATGATATATACAGGCCGGGCCACAAACATCAAGCAGGACACATCCCACCCACCCTGCCAACCACCCTTTCTGCTACCCTCTGAGGGGCGATACAGGTCTTTGAAGACTAAAAAATAGTTTCTACCCATGTGCGATAAAAAGAACTCTAGCAGAGAACACTGGGGGAAGTACAATATAATTCGGGGTGCAAGATAACACGCAATATTCTTTTGAAATATTTTTAAGACCTATTCATTATTTTCTTTACTGATCTTGTGTATATGCGAGTCAATGGCTGTTGTGTTTTGTTCTTTTTAAATCTTTTATCCTGTGTCTTCTATGTACACACCGGAGGAGATGCAATGGAATTTCGTTGTACAGTGGTTGTGCATTGACAATAAACGTATTCTATAAAGGTGCTGGAGAAACTCAGCGGGTGCAGCAGCATCTAAGGAGCGAAGGAAATAGGCAACGTTTCGTCCCGAAACGTTGCCTATTTCCTTCGCTCCATAGATGCTGCTGCACCCGCTGAGTTTCTCCAGCATTTTTGTGTACCATACATACATCGATATACACACGCACACACACATCGATATACACACGCAAACACCTTCGATTTTCCAGCATCTGCAGTTCCTTCTTAAACAAAGTATTTTCAAGGCAGGATTTTGACCCCCGGGACGAGTGGAAGAGGCTACTCACGGGGTGGAGACAAGGGAATGTTGGGGTAGCTGTGCACGGTCGGCCTGGACGTCTCCGGGATGGGCAGGACGGGCGGCGGCGGCGGCGGAGGCAGAGGCAGAGGCAGAGGCAGAGGCAGAGGCTGGGCGTACGGCTCGGTGGGCAGCAGCGTCCTGGGCGGGTGATTGGCCTGTTCCTCAGCGTGGGGCATCACCTGGGCACAGTCCAGCTGCACGCACTCGTGGATGAACTCGTCCTTCACCAGCCGGCTGGGTGGAGCTAACACAACACACGGAGCACGTTCAGAAGCCACAGCAGCAGAATCAGGCCACTCAGACCCGCACCACCCCCTCGTTTCACCCCTTGCCATCGGACGTATAAAATGATAAAAGCACTGCGACAAGCTAGGTGCAGGAAAAATGTTCCCAATGTTAGGGCAAGTCCGGAACCAGGGGCCACACACAGTCTTAGAATAAAGGGGAGGTCATTTAAGACTGAGGTGAGAAAAAACTTTTCCACCCAGAGAGTTGTGAATTTGTGGAATTCCCTGCCACAGAGGGCAGTGGAGGCCAAGTCAATGGATGGATTTAAGAGAGAGATAGATAGAGCTCTAGGGGCTAGTGGAGTCAAGGGATATGGGGAGAAGGCAGGCACGGGTTATTTATTGTGGACATGATCAGCCATGATTACAATGAATGGCGGTGCTGGCTCGAAGGGCCGAATGGCCTCCCCCTGCACCTATTTTCTATGAAAGAAGGTACAGGAGCCTGAAATGTCCAGATTGAAGAGCAGCTTCTTCCCTACAGCCATTAAGGGCCTGTCCCACTTGGGCAACCTAATTGGCGAGTTTAGAAGAGTTTGGGAGAGTTTGAATAAATGACATGTTGAAGACCTCCTTCGACTATGTGGAAGACTAGCTTCGACCTCCTTCGACTATGTGGAAGACTAGCTTCGACCTCCTTCGACTATGTGGAAGACTAGCTTCGACTAACTTTGGTAAAATTGGACACTGAATAATGGAGAGTGAAGACGATCTCCTTCGACCTCCCTTCGACTATGATGAAGACTATCTACGACTACCTTCGACTACCCTCGATTACCTACGACTAACATGCCGACCTACTACTTCGACTAAGCCTACGAGTGAAAAAAGCACCGATTTTTTTCCACGGCGACCTTTTTTTACTCGTGGGCAGTTTTCAACATGTTGAAAAATACGCCGCGACCTAGCTGAGTCCTCGAGTACGCGGGGACTACTCTCGAGCTTGAAGGAGAGTTACAGAGACCTCCTAGGACCTCGTGTCGACCATGCTGCGAGTATGTCGAGGGCAAACTCGCCAGAACTCGCGGATTAGGTCGCTGCAGTGGGACAGCCCCGTTAGGCTATTAAATTGTTTCTTGTGGGGTTTACAGAGTAATATGTTTGCATATAAGTGATAGGAGCAGAATTAGGCCATTCGGCCCGTCGAGTCTACCCCCCCCCCCACCCCCCCCCATGCAACCATGGAGGGGGGGGGGGGGAAGCTCCAGCACTTTGTCCTTCTTTTCCCTTCTTGTTCTGGAATCCCCTACTCTGGGAAAACATAGAAAATAGGTGCAGGAGGAGGCAATTCGGCCCTTCGAGCCAGCACCACCATTCATTGTGACCATGGCTGATCGTCCCCAATCAGTATCCCGTTCCTGCCTTCTCACCATATCCCTTGATTCCAATAGCCCCTGGAGCTCTATCTAACTCTCTCTTAAATCCATCCAGTGATTTGGCCTCCACTGCCCTCTGTGGCAGGGAATTCCACAAATTCACAACTCTCCGGTTGAAAAAGTTTTTTCTCACTACAGTCTTAAATGGCCTCCCCTTTCTTCTAAGACTGTGTGTGTCCCCTGGTTCTGGACTGGCCCAACATTGGGAACATCTTTCCTGCATCTAGCTTGTCCAGTCCTTTTATAATTTTATATGTTTCTCTAAGAGCGTCCCCTCATCCTTCTAAACTCCAGTGAAAACAAGCCGAGTCTTTTCAAACTTTCCTCATATGACAGTCCCGCCATCCCGGGGATCAATCTGGTGAACCTACGCTGCACTGCCTCAATCACAAGGATGTCCTTCCTCAAATTAGGAGACCAAAACTAGGAGGAAAAAGACTGCGCGTTCAGCCTCATGATGTTATACTCCTCTGTAAGACCACCGCTCATCTTCCTGCACTCCTAGGCATAATGTTCTGCACTGCTCATTCTCACTCTATAACACAGTTTCTCCAGACCTGAACATGTGTGAGTGAAAACGAGCGATGTCAAATACTCACCTGTATTCTGGAGGCTCAAACCTGCATGAGGAGAAAAAAAAGAGATGTCTTAACATTTCAGGCAGTCACGGTGGCGCAGCGGCGGAGTTGCTGCCTTACAGCGAATGCAGCGCCGGAGACCCGGGTACCATCCCGACTACGGGTGCTGTCTGTACGGAGTTTGTACGTTCTCCCCGTGACTTTTCTCCGAGATCTTCGGTTTCCTCCCACACTCCAAAGAAATACAGGTTTGTAGGTTAACTGGCTTGTTAAATGTAAAAATTGTCCCTAGTGTAGTGTTATAGCCCTGTCCCACTGTACGAGTTCATTCAAGAGTTCTCCCGAGTTTGCCCTGATTCGAACTCGGAGATTTACGGTAATGGCCGCTCGTCGGTACTCTGGGCCCTCGTGGACACTTTTTCAACATGCTGAAAAATCTTCACGAGTCTTCCCGAGCTTACCCGAGCGTTTCCCGAGCACCTGCCGTTAGCGTTACGAGCCGCTAAGAGACGTCCCCGAGCTCCGACGTACCCGCTACGTTCATTCTACGTGCTTACCACGAGTTTGATTATTTTTAAAACTCGGGAGAGCTCTTGGAATGAACTCGTACCGTGGGACAGAGCTATATCTTTGATCAGACTTCAAAGGTTCAAAGGTTCAAAGGTTGTATTTATTGTCACATATACCTAGGTGTAGTGAAATTCTTTTTGCCAATGCAGCACATAAAAAAGAATACAAACATAGCAATAATAAATAGCTTCAACATAAAAACATCAGACTTGGACACAAGATGCTGGAGTAAAGAGCCTGTCCCACTTGAATGAACTCGTACAGTGGGACAGGGCTTTACGTGTGCGGGGATCGCTGGTCGGCACGGACCCGGTGGGCCGAAGGGCCTGTTTCCGTGCTGTATCTCTAAACTAAACGTCTCCTAATAGATGAATAAAGGGGAAAGTCTCCAATGTAGGGGTGAGGCATCTCATAGAGTCTGGGTAAACACAACAGCAGGACTGGTCAGAGCAACAAAGTTTAGTTTATGAGAGGCAGCATGGAGAAAGGCCATTCAGCCCATCAATTCCATGCCCATCATCGATCACACCATTGTTCGATTATCATTTGATGTGATCTTTAGAGATACAGCGTGGAAACAGGCCCGTTGCCCCACCGAGTTTGCGCCGCCCAACGATATCCCCGTACACTAGCACTATGGTACACACTAGGGGACAATTTACAGAAGTCAATTAACCGACAAACCTGGAGTGTGGGATGGAAACCGGAGCACCCGGAGAAAACCCACGCGGTCACAGGGAGAACGTGCAAACTCCGTACAGGCAGCATCCAAGGTCAGGATTGAACCCGGATCTCTGGAGATTTAAGGCAGCAACCCCACTGGGGGAGCTGAGATTCCCCCCCCCCACCCCCACCCCGATGCAGGAGCTTGATCGCCCCGACGAGTAAGGGGCTGCCGCCGGCCACGGGAGTGAGATCGTCCCGTCAACGGAAGGCTCGAGGCCCGCGACCGCTGGAGGACAAAGAAGGGGAGACTGAACTTTTTTTCGCCTTCCATCACAGTGAGGAATGTGGAGGAGTCACTGTGGTGGATGTTGATGTTGAAATGCATTTTGTGTGTTCTGTTGCTTTTTATTGGTATGGCTGTACGGCAAATCAAATTCCTCATATGTTGCAAAACATACTTGGCTAATAAAATATGATTATGATGATGAATGTCTGTTGTGCTGCTGCAAGTAAGAATTTCATTGTTCTGTTTCAAGAGTCAAGTGAGTTTATTGTCATGTGTCCCAGACAGGACAATGAAATTCTTGCTTTGCTTCAGCACAACAGAACATTGTAGGCATAAATACAGAACAGATCAGTGTGTCCATCGTTTCGGGCTGAAACCCTTCTTCTGAAGCATTTTCCTCGAACTGTGTCTGAAGAAGGGTTTCGGCCCGAAACGTTGCCTATTTCCTTCGCTCCATAGATGCTGCTGCACCCGCTGAGTTTCTCCAGCACTTTTGTCTACCTTCGATATTCCAGCATCTGCAGTTCCTTCTTGAATATAGTTCAGAGTTTGTTTGATGTTGTATTTAATAGTCTGATGGCTGTGGGGAAGTAGCTATTCCTGAACCTGGATGTTGCAGCCTTCAGGCTCCTGTACCTTCTACCTGAAGGTAGCAGGGAGATGAGTGAGTGGCCAGGATGGTGTGGGTCTTTGATGATACTGCCAGCCATTTTGAGGCAGCGACTGCGATAAATCCCCTCGATGGTAGGGAGGTCAGAGCCGATGATGGACTGGGCAGTGTTTATTACTTTTTGTAGTCTTTTCCGCTCCTGGGCGCTCAAGATGCCGAACCAAGCCACGATGCAACCGGTCAGCATGCTCTCTACTGTGCACCTGTAGAAGTTCGAGAGAGTCCTCCTCGACATACCGACTCTCCGTAATCTTCTCAGGAAGTAGAGGCGCTGATGAGCTTTCTTTATAATTGCATCAGTGTTCTGGGACCAGGAGAGATCTTCAGAGATGTGCACGCCCAGGAATTTGAAGCTCTTGACCCTTGATATGGTAAAACACTCTGTTGACTTTTGTGAACCCGAATTTCTGGTGGTGAGGGCGGGGGAGGGGAGGGGAGGGGAGGGAGGGAATGAAAACCCACGAAGGGTCGCTGCTAAAAGTATGGATACCTATTTGCCACTCACCGATCCCGGGTGAGACGACCCGCTCGTAATGGTAGGGGTTGACGCAGACGCTGTCGTACTTCAGGTCGAAGGCAAACTGACAGAACTTGGCGTGCTTCAGCTCATTCTTGTGCAGGTCTGGCCATCGCCACAGGCGAGCGTAGATCACGTGGGGAAAGCCTTTCCTCCCAGCGACCTGGAGAGAGGAGGAAAAAAAAACACAGGCAGGGTGAGTGAGAGTCGCTCCAAGTCCCAATGCATCAGTTCGAGGAATATCGGCACTTCTGCCAGCAGGGAATTCAGGTTGAGAGTCACAGTGTGATACAGTGTGGGAACAGGCCCTTCGGCCCAACTTGCCCGCACCGGCCAACATGTCGTTCATCATTAGAGCCTGGATCTTGCCATAAATGGCATAAGTGCCTTTTAGAAACATAGAAAAAAGGCGCAGGAGTAGGCCATTCGAGCCTGCACCGCCATTCAAATTGTTCGTAACGATTCCGTAAGAGGTTGTAGGAGTTCGTAGATATATCGTAGCGGCTCGTTATGCCAGCCGTAGGTACTTGTGCAATCAGGTAAGTCGGGACGTTTTTCCAGCCTGATAAAAAGGCTGGCAGTATCATCAAAGAGCCGCAACATCCTGGCCACACACTCATCTCCCTGCTACCTTCAGGTAGAAGGTACAGGAGCCTGAAGACTGCAACAACCAGGTTCAGGAATAGCTACTTCCCCACAGCCATCAGGCTATTAAACCTGGCTCAGACAAAACTCTGATTATTATTAACCAATTATCTGTTATTTGCACTTTATCATTTTATTCATTCATGTGTGTATATATTTATATTATAGTATATGGACACGTTGATCTGTTTTGTAGTCAATGCCTACTATGTTCTGTTGTGCTGAAGCAAAGCAAGAATTTCATTGTCCTATCAGGGACACATGACAATAAACTCACTTGAACTTGAACTTGAAAAATGTCCACGAGTAATAAAATGGTCGGGAAGAAAGAAACTGCAACTTTTTACCCGTAAGGAGGGCATCGAAATAGTCGTGGGAATTCGTAGACGTACTCGTAGGCGTCTGTGAACATCGTCGTGGAAGGTCGTAGGAGTTCGTACATTACCACGATCTTGATTTTTTTTTAGTCAAGTCAAGTCAAGTCACATTTATTTCTATAGCACATTTAAAAAACAACTCTCGTGCTTTACATTTGTTATAAGAATAGCACAACAAAACAGACTACATACATATATACATGTAGCCCTCACTCAGAGGACGTCAGGAAAGTAAGTAAGTCATTTTTATTTATATAGCACTTTTAAATCAAATCACGTTGAAGCCAAAGTGCTTTACAGAGAAGAAATTAGATTTCCATACATCCATATGGCTTGGGAGTATAGATAAGTCTTTAGTCTTGACTTAAGAGTCGATGGAGGGGGCTGTTCGTTCTGATGGGAAAGAGGATGCTGTTCCACAGTCTAGGGGCTGCAACCGCAAAGGCGCGGTCGCCCCTGAGCTTATGCCTAGACCGTGGGATATTCATCAGCCCCAAGTCGGCCGATCTGAGGGGCCTGGAGGTGGAGTGGCGGGTGAGAAGACTTTTTATGTTGGTGGGGGCAAACTCGGCAAAGGTTTTGAATTAAGTCGTGAACGTGGGACAGGCTCTTGACTATTAATGTTAATTCAGTTCTCTCTCATGCTGTTATTCGGTTACTGCCTCCTTGGTGGAGTTGCTGCCTTACAGCGCCAGAGACCCGGGCCTGTTTCTGCTCTGTATCTCTAACCTAAACTAAACTAAACCACCCACGATCTCCAGAGATGGTGCCTGACCCGCTGCGTTACTCCAGCACTTTGTGTCCTACTTAGAACACCAGATGGCAATATGTCCAGCTCTAACATAATCTCTGAGAGTACAGAAGACTATTATCCCATTAGCCATTTAATTAAACTATCGCTAGGCTGTAGATGGATGTTTTTTTGCCTGCTTACTTTGCAAATCACTGCTCATTCAGATTTCCCAGCTTCTTGCTATCTGGGAAATGCTCAGAAATCCAAGGTCCAAAGTGGATGGCCTCAGGGTGGAAATACATTAAATTCCATTTGCCAGAGTTTAGCTCACTTAGTTAAACTGTCAATCATCCCGATGCAGCCATCTGCATTATTTATTGTATCGTGCAATTTGGTGCCATCAGCAAATGTAGACAAAACGGCTTTGTTCCTGCAACATTCAGATACGATGAAATAGTTGTTCGCATCTCTGGGGCAAACTACTAGTCAACCCCTGCCCCTCATTGTGAGTTGAGTCACAATGGCGCAGCGGTAGAGTCGCTGCTTCACAGCGCCGGAGATCCGGGTTCAATCCCGACCACGGGTGCTGTCTGTACGGAGTTTGCACGTTCTCCCCGTGACCTGTGTGGGTTTTTCTCTGAGATCATAAGATCACAAGGAATAGGAGTAGAATTCGGCCCATCAAGTCTACTGCGCCATTCAATCATGGCTGATCTATCTCTATAGATACTGCTCTAGGGGCTAGTGGAGTCAAGGGATATGGGGAGAAGGCAGGCACGGGTTATTGATTGGGGACAATCAGCCATGATCACAATGAATGGCGGTGCTGGCTCGAAGGGCCGAATGGCCTCCTCCTGCACCTATTTTCTATGTTTCCTAACCCCATTCTCTTGCCTTCTCCCCATACCACTGATACCTGTACTAATCTCTGCCTTAAAAATATCCACCAACTGCAGGTTTGTAGGTTAATTGGCTTGGTGTAAATGTAAAAAATAGTCGCTAGAGTACGTAGGATAGTGTTAATGTGCGGGGGTCGCTGGTCGGCGCGGACCCGGTGGGCCGAAGGGCCTGTTTCCACACTGTATCTCAAAACTAAAAGGAAGGAGAAGAGGAGGAATTTCTTTAGCCAGAGGGTGGCGAATCTGTAGAATTCACGGTGTTGGAGTCCAAGTCATTAGGTATTTTTAAACATAGAAAATCGGTGCAGGAGTAGGCCATTCGGCCCTTCGAGCCAGCATCGCTATTCAATATGATCATGGCTGATCATCCAAAATCAGTACCCTGTTCCTGCTTTCTCCCCATGTCCCTTGATTCCGTCAGCCCTAAGAGCTAAATCTAACTCAAAGCAGAGATTAACAGATTCTTGATTAGTAAGTGGAAGGTTATGGGGAGAAGGTACTAGACTCGATGGGCCGAAGGGCTTAATTCTGCTCCTATCGCTTATGAACATCAGAAATTAGAAGGTAGACAAAAATGCTGGAGAAACTCAGCGGGTGAGGCAGCATCTATGGAGTGAAGGAATAGGTGACGTTTCGGGTCGAGACCCTTCTGGAAACTCAGCGGGTGAGGCAGCATCTATGGAGCGAAGGAACAGGTGACGTTTTGGGTCGAGACCCTTCTGGAAACTCAGCGGGTGAGGCAGCATCTACGGAGCGAAGGAATAGGTGACGTTTCGGGTCGAGGACCCGAAACGTCACCTATTCCTTCGCTCCATAGATGCTGCCTCACCCGCTGAGTTTCTCCAGTATTTTTGTCGACCTGCGTGTTTAGTATAGATATTTTTAAATCAAAGAAAAAGGGGGTGAATGCACTTTCTAAAGCAAGCTGGGATGGGGTGCTTCCTCTGTTGAGGTGAGACAATGGTAAAAATGCAAGCCTTCATCAGAGATCACACCAGTGGGTCGAGAGCTGCAGAGAGCAGACCACAACCAACCCATTTCCAAGCCGAGTGAATGGACGACGTCAGCACTAGGAAAACCAAAATTATTACGGCTTGTAACCTATATCCACACTCAAATCTGACACAGTGTAAAAGAATCGTAAGCTGCATAAAGGCCAACAAGCACTCTGGGGGTCAGATAAAATATCCCCTCAGTTAGAATCGCCACTCTTTCCCGGTCAGATGGAGCTTGCTTTAGGTACAGACGAGGCACTCTGCCTGCATTAATGTGCCTGCACTCAAAGCCCCCAAAGAGCAACATCCACTACGCTGATGAAAAACACAAGTTCCTTCGAGGATCGGGCATCAATCATTCAGCAGTGTCTAATTGGCAATTATTGGTGTGATCTCAGTCCAGTCTGCCCGACCCGTAAACAGCAGCCGAGCAGCTGGGGTGGGATAGAATGCAGCGGGTGGCTCTACTGAACACAAACTCTCACTCACAGTCTCACTTACACACTCACACTTACTCGTGCACACACTCACGCACACAATCTCGCACGCACTCTCGCTCCGTCACGCACACTCTCGCTCACACACTCACGCATGCACACACTCGCTCTGGCACGCATATTCTCGCACACACACTCTCGCTCGGGCACGCATACTCTCACACGCACACTCTCGCACACACACTCTCGCACACACTCTCACTCGGGCACGCATACCCTCGCATGCACACTCTTGCTCACATACTCTCACTCGGGCACGCACACTCTCGCTTGCACACTCACGCACGCAAACACTCGCTCGGGCACGCATACTCTCGCATGCACGCACACACACACACTCTCGCACACATGCACTCTCGCTTGCTTGCACACGCCCCTTATGAATGAGGGGGGCACAGTGGCGCAGCGGTAGAGTCGATGCTTGACAGTGCCAGATATCCAAGTTTGATCCTGACCACGGGTGCTGTCCGTACTGAGTTTGCACGTTCTCCCTGCGACCGTGTGGGTTTTCTCCAGTTTCCTTCCCCCACTCCAAAGACGTGCCGGTTTACAGTTGAATTGGCTTCTGTGCAATCGTAAATTATCCCCAGTGTGCAGTCAAGAGTCAAGAGAGTTTTACTGTCATGTGTCCCAGATAGGACAATGACATTCTTGCTTGCTGCAGCACAACAGAATATGTAAATATAATACAGAACAGGAGATAAAAGTTCAGTATGTGAATAGACCAGAGGATGATAGTGCAAGTGTACAGGGTGATTGCTGGTCGGCACGGACCGCGTGGGTGAACAGGGCCTATCTCCACGCCGCATCTTTAGAGTGTAACGTCTATATCAGTTCATCTTGATAGCAAGCTTTCGTGGGGGGACCACGTGGATAACACAGTCACTAAAGCTTAGATAAAACCTCTGGTTCTGCCCAAAGGAAGTGAAAACCACAGCATATACAACATTGGTTAGACCCTTACTGGAATACGCTTCATGCGTCTGGGACCCATACAAAACTGGTCATATCAACAAATAATAATAATAATGGATGGGATTTATATAGCGCCTTTCTAATACTCAAGGCGCTTTACATCGCATTATTCATTCACTCCTCAGTCACACTCGGTGGTGGTAAGCTACTTCTGTAGCCACAGCTGCCCTGGGGCAGGCTGACGGAAGCGTGGCTGCCACTCTGCGCCTACGGCCCCTCCGACCACCACCAATCACTCACACACATTCACACACATTCACACACAGGCAAAGGTGGGTGAAGTGTCTTGCCCAAGGACACAACGACAGTATGCACTCCAAGCGGGATTCGAACCGGCCACCTTCCGGTCGCCAGCCGAACACTTAGCCCATTGTGCCATCTGCCAATTGCAAACTAGAAGGGGTACAGAGGAAAGCAGCACGCTTTAGCATCGGGAACTACAATAGAGGTAGCAGTGTCACGCAGATGCTGTCCGACCTGGAGTGGAATACGCTGGAAACAAGAAGGGCAAGGAACAGACTAGCCATGTTGTACAAGATTCACAAGGGGATGGTGGGCATAACTGCAGATAGAAACATAACATACTCAACAGATAGGAGAACAAGAGAGAGAAATGATATGCAAATTGAAACCCCATTCGCCAAGACAGGTATTTATAAGAACTCATTCTTTGTAAGAACCTTAAGGGAATGGAATAAACTAGACAACAATATAGTCAAATCACCTTCACTAGATAGTTTTAAGGGGGCACTAACAGCACGTTAGTATGCACAACACCTCCAATTTCTGTTCCATTCTGTTTGTAGTTTGTTTGGTTGTTTGTTTGTTTGTCTTTTTGCACAAAGTCCGCGAGCATTACCACTTTTCATTTCACTGCACATCTCGTATGTGTATGTGGCGAATAAACTTGACTTGACTTGATATGCAGAGTACTGCCCAGCCGACTGCAAATTTAGAAGGTATCAGCATGGCAGGAGTTAACAAACCGTAGGTAGACGCGATAGATGGCAGCTGATTACTCGAGCAGGTTAATGATATGAAACTTAAGGGCCCAGAAGCATTCCTTCAGCCAGGCTGGGCTCTGAAATGTGACACCCTCCCTTCATCTCGCTGACCCCTGCGACCCGGCTCAGGGTTTCTTGTTTATCCCATTGTGGTGAGATGTCAAAACTTATCGAGTGACGCCGGTTTCACTGGCGCCACTGTGCAATGTACACCGGCTCCGACCCATATTCACGTTGCATCAAGGGCACCAAAACCCCCCACGCAGACACCCAAACTGCTCCTGCTACTCGCAGGCCTCAGCTTATTAGGGCATTTTATATACACCAAGTCGAGTCAAGTCAAGAGAGTTTATTGTCATGTGTCCCAGATAGGACGCTGACATTCTTGCTTGCTGCAGCACTACAGAATATTGTAAGCATAAATACAGGACAGTTCAGTGTGTCGATATAGCATAGACCTTATATATATACACACATAAATAAACAGATAAAGTGCAATAGGCTGTTATAGTTTTTAAGAAGGAACTGCAGATGCTGGAAAATCGAAGGTACACAAAAATGCTGGAGAAGCTCAGCGGGTGCAGCAGCATCTATGGAGTGAAGGAAATAGACAACGTTTCGGGCCGAAACCCTTCTTAACGTTGCCTATTTCCTTCGCTCCATAGATGCTGCTGCACCCGCTGAGTTTCTCCAGCATTTATGTCTACCATAGTGCAGAGTTTGTTTGATGGTGAGTTTAATAGTCTGATGGCTGTGGGGAAGTAGCTGTTCCTGAACCTGGATGTACCAGATTTCAGGCTGCTGCTGTACCTTCTACCTGATGGCAGCAATGGAGAGATGAGTGTGTGGTTGGATATTTCGGGCCGAAAACACATTAAAAAAACAAAGATAGATGCAAAACGCTGGCAAAACGCTGGAAGTAACTCAGCGGCTCAGGCAGCATCTCTGGAGAACATGGATCGGTGATAATTCGGGTCGGGACCCTTCTTAAGACCACCTATCTGTCTTCTCAAGAGATTGTGCGTCTATCTTCGCTATTAACCAGCATCTGCTGTTCCTTTTTACTGCACACAAACAGTCATCCACTTCCTGAGTTGAATGTAGGGAGATCCTATCTCTTCCTCAAGACACACACACAACTTGTCTTTAAAGTCTGCAGAAAGGTCCTGACCCGAAGCATCATCTAGTCATTCATGTTTAAGAAGGAAGTGCAGATGCTGGAAAAATCGAAGGTAGACAATAATGCTGGAGAAACTCAGCGGGTGAGGCAGCATCTATGGAACGAAGGAATAGGTGACGTTTCGGGTCGAGACATCACCTCTTCGCTCCATAGATGCTGCCTCACCCGCTGAGTTTCTCCAGCATTTTTGTCTACCTAGTGATTCATGTCCTCCAAAGATGCTGCCTGACTTGCTGAGTTAATCCAGCACTTTGTGTTCTATAGTGCGAGTGGGTGATCGATGGGCGGTGTGGACTCAGTGGGCCGAAGGGCCAATTTCCACGCTGTATCTCTAAACATTGGAATGCATTTACTTGTTTGGGGTGGGTGATCGATGGTCTCTAAATTGATCTAGAGGATGCATTTAAGCATCTAGAATTGAACTAGAAGATGCATTTAAGCACCCAGTACGGGTAATCAATGGTCGGTGTGGACTCGATGGGCTGAAGGGCCCAGTTTCCATGCAGTCTCTCCAAACTGAAATCGACTATGAAGCGGAGGCTGCATTTACTCATCTGCTGAGGGCAGCAATTTCATTCTCAGGACCAGCACCCCATTCAGGATAGATTACACCTTCATGTAAGCAGAATAAGTACCGCGTGCATCCCAGGGCACTGGGACTGCAGAAACTGTCGGGAATTAGGGCAGTCACGGTGGCGCAGCGGTAGAGTTGTCGCCTTACAGCGCTTGCAGCGCCGGAGACCCAGGTTCGATCCCGACTACGGGTGCTGTCTGTACAAAGTATGTACGTTTTCCCCGTGGGTTTTCTCCGAGATCTTCAGTTTCCTCCCACACTCCAAAGACGTACAGGTTTGTAGGTTAATTGGCTTGGTGTTGTCCCTAGTGTTGGTGTGCGGGGATCGCTGGTCGGCACGGACTCGGTGGGCCGAAGGGCCTGTTTCTGCGCTGTATCTCAAGACTAAACTAAATGAGAGGGTGGCTTTGCTAAGGCCACATAGTTTTACGGCTTGGACTGCTCTTTCACTTCCAGCAGGGTCAGTGAGCCTGACATTCTCTCTAATCCCACTAGATCCACACTGCCTTTTGACAAGGCTTTGTGTTCCCTCATCTGTTGCCTGCAGAAGTGGACAACACACTGTTGCAGACAAAACATAGTCTTGCCCTCCCGGCTGGATGCCAAGTCAAGGCTAGTGTAACTGAACACAGACACACGCACACACACACAGGCACACACACACACATAGACACACACAAACACACACACACATAGATACACACACACACACACACACAGAAAGACACACATACAGACACACATACATAGACACAGACACACACACACATAGACAGACACATAGACACACTCACACACAGACACACACATAGACACACACACACAGACAGACACACATAGACAGACACATAGACACACAAACACACACATAGACAGACACACACACATAGATACATACATAGACAGACACACACACACATAGACAGACACACATAGACAAACAGACACACACACAGACACACACACACACAGACACACACATAGACAGGCACACACACAGACACACACACATAGACAGACACACACAAACAGATACACACAGACACACACACACACACACACAGACACACACAGACAGGCGCACACACAGACAGACACAGTAGTTTAACAAGACATATAATCAAGATAGTGCATTCCCCTCCCCCCCCCAGTCAGGCAGAATAGAAAATGCCTGTAAATGTGCCATACTCTGCATTCCTAGGTAAACAAACACTATTTAATATACATTTGGACAAGTATATGCATTGGGGAGATAAGACACAAAATGCCAGAGTAACTCAGCGGGTCAGGCAGCATCTCAGGAGAAAAGGAATAGGTGACGTTTCAGGTAGAGATCCTTCTTCAGACTGAGAGTCAGGGGAGAGAAAAACTAGAAGTATGAAAAGGTACAGAACAAATCAGAGCTAGCAGGGAAGGTTTGAAGTCGTGCTGTAATTGTTATATGGTTAAGTGTGTCGACCTGAAACATCACTTATTCATGTTCTCCGTTTGAAGAAGGGTTTCGGCCCGAAACGTTGCCCCTTTCCTTCGCTCCATAGATGCTGCCTCACCCGCTGAGTTTCTCCAGCATTTTTGTCTACCTTCGGTTTTCCAGCATCTGCAGTTGCATCTTAAACAACATGCTGCCTGACCCACTGAATTCCTGAGCACTGTCAGTTTTTTTTTAAAGTTTAGAAGGATTATGAGCCAAACATGGGCATGAGGAACGAGGGTAGATGGGGCGTCTTGGTCGGCTTCGACAAGTTGGGCCGAAGGGCCTGTTTCTATGCCATGCGACTAGGACCCGAAGGCTCGACATTCAATGCTAATACTGTTGGGCTGTTCCTCCACGCTTGAGTGCGGCCTCACTCTGTCAATGGAGGTGGTTAGGAACAGATAGACTATTTCTTTTAATATCACATAACAAGAAACTTCACCAAACTGGTTTATACCAAAGATAGATACAAAACGCTGGAGTAACTCAGCAGGTCAGGCAGCATCTCTGGAGAACAGGAAATAGGTTTAACAAGGAACTGCAGATGCTGGAAAATCGAAGGTAGACAAAAGTGCTGGAGAAACTCGGCGGGTGCAGCAGCATCTATTGAGCGAAGCAAATAGGCAAAGTTTCCGGCCGAGACCCTTCTTCAGATTGATGTGGGAGGGAGGGAGAAGAAAGGAAGAAGAGGAGCCAGAGGGCTGAGGGAGAGCTGAGAAGGGGAGGAGACAGTAAAGGCTACCGGAAATTGGAGAAGTCAATGTTCATGCCGCTGGGGTATAAACTGCCCAAGCGAAATATGAGGTGTTGCTCCTCCAATTTGTGGTGGTGCTCACTCTGGCCATGGAGGAGGCCCAGGACAGAAAGGTTGGATTTGGAATGGGAGGGGGAGTTGAAGTGCTGAGCCACCGGGAGATCAGGTTGGTTAATGCGGACTGAGCGGAGGTGTGTTGCGGACTGAGCGGAGGTGTTCGGCGAAACGATCACCAAGCCTACGCTTGGTCTCACCGATGTAGATCAGTTGACATCTAGAGTAGCGGATGCAATAGATGAGATTTTGTCTAACAGGAAATAAGTTTTTCGTCGGGACCCTTTAGACTTTAAAGATACAGAGTGGAAACAGGCCCTTCGGCCCACTAAATCCACGCCGACCAGCGATCACCCCGTACACTAGCACGATCCTACACAATAGGGACAATTTGTAAACAGTTTTTACAGAATCCAATTAACCTGCAAACAGACTGTACGTCTTTGGAGTGTGGGTGGAAACCGGAGCACCCGGAGAAAACCCACGCGATCACAGGGAGAACGCACAAATAGTACCCGTAGACAGGATTGAACACGGGTCTCTGGCGCTGTAATGCAGCAACTCTACCGCTGCGCCACTGTGCCGCCCCTTAGAGTGATACAGTGTGGAAACAGGCCCTTCGGCCCAACTTGCACACGCCGGCCAACAATGTCCCAGGTACACTAGTCCCACTTGCCTGTGCTTGGTCCATATCCCTCCAAACCTGTCCTATCCATTTACCTGTCTAACTGTTTCTTAAACGTTGGGATAGTTCCAGCCTCAATTACCTCCTCCGGCAGCTCGTTCCATACACCCACCACCCACCACCAGCCATGATCACATTGAATGGCGGTTCTGGCCTACTCCTGCACCTATTGTCTATTGTCTAAATCTTTTCCCCTTCACCTTAAACCCATGTCCTCTGGTCCTCGATTCCCCAAGAGATCTGATCTATTCCTCTCATGATTTTATACACCTCTATAAGATCATCCCTCATCCTCCTGCGCTCCATGGAATAGAGTCCCAGCCTGCTCAACCTCTCCCTATAGCTCACACCCTCTAGTCCTGGCAACATTCTGGTAAATCTTTTCTCCAGATGATTTTCCGTCGTTAGATTAGACCTAAAATTGAAATTTAAATTTAGAAAAAAAATCAGGAGTGACATTGTTGAACCTTTGGTTAAATTTGATAGGACTTGGGGAAGATTTATTCAACATTTTCACACGACATAAATTGCTCCCTCTCCAACCGTTATAAAAATTATTTTACCTTTATACGGTGGAACGGACTTGACGATAAACAGGGACTTAGATTGTTGAAATTCTTTACAGCTCAGATTCTGTTTTGCTTTTTTCCCCCTCTAGTTTAGGGTGGTTTTGTTTCTTCCCTTTTTCTCTTTTTTTTCCTTTTTATCTTTTTGTTTTTTTTCCTACATATATAAGTTTTCTTTTAAACATTTAACTATATTTACATAGAGATGGAGGTGTACAGGAGGTGTATATTCAATGTGTATTTTGACACTGGACTCATATTAGGTTATAGGTACACAAAAATGCTGGAGAAACTCAGCGGGTGCAGCAGCATCTATGGAGCGGAGGAGATAGGCAACTGCGAAATCTCCTGAAGGTATGCCTACTTTGAAGAAGTAAGGATTTCGGCCCGAAACGTTGCCTATTTCCTTCGCTCCATAGATGCTGCTGCACCTACTGAGTTTCTCCAGCACTTTTGTCTACCTTCGATTTTCCAGCATCTGCAGTTCCTTCTTAAACACTTTATCTACTCCATTGTGAAATCTCCTCAAGGTATGCCTACTTTGAAGAAGTAAGGGTTTCGGCCCGAAACGTTGCCTATTTCCTTCGCTCCATAGATGCTGCTGCACCCGCTGAGTTTCTCCAGCATTTTTGTCTACCTTCGATTTTCCAGCATCTACAGTTCCTTCTTAAACATTAATGTAATCCTGATCCCTATGTACCAATATCATTGTTATGTTGATCATTATTCTTTTTGTTTTGTTTTAGTTTTTTGGAGAAAAAAAACTAATAAAAATATATATTTTTTAAACGATTAGACCTAAACAAGAACAGCACTCCCAATTCCAAGCTCGATCCGGCATCCAACCCCAGACTATCTCGCTAATGAGAGCTGAGAAATTCGGCGGCCAAATCGCAATGTAAACACAGGCACACTGCAGAGACAATTTCCATTTACGCAGCAGCTTTAAGGCTGCACAAACATCTTGTGGGCGCGAAACAAGAGAGTAGCGTAGAATAGAGGGAAAGAGAAAATTGGCAGAGGCACGCACAAGGAGATATTAAACACAAGCTGTTGTTGATATGACTGCTCCACCTCACAATCCATTAAGAGACAAGCGCGTAGTAAAATTCACAAACAAACTCCGGGAAACATGAGCCTTCCACTCCAGGGAGTTCACATTTAAAATATTGAAAGCTATTGAAGTGGTCTTAAAACCGGAGGACGATATGATGCACAGAGAGACAGTATTCTGTCCGTCGTGCCTGCTCCGGAGCCCTTCCAGGCATACCATGCGGAAACAGGCCCTTTGGCCCACCAGGTCTGTGCTATCCATCAGACACCCATTTACAGTAAACCTACATTAATCCCATTTGGTTCTCTCCACAACTTCCCAAAGAATCTACTCCACTTCAACAGTTTACATCAGGTAGTTTGGTTTAATTTAGTTTCGAGATAGAGCGTGGAAATAGGCCCTTTCTGGGGGGGGGGAGGGGGGCACAGTTTAAGAATAAGGGGCTGGCCATTTAGAACGGAGACGAGGAAACACTTTTTCCCCCACAGAGTTGTGAGTCTGTGGAATTCTCTGCCTCAGAGGGCGGTGGAGGCCAGTTCTCTGGTTACTTTCAAGAGGGAGCTAGATAGGGCTCTTGAGGATAGCGGAGTCAGAGGATATGGGGAGAAGGCAGGAACGGGGTACTGATTGTGGATGATCAGCCATGATCACATTGAATGCCGGTGCTGGCTCGAAAGGCTGAATGGCCTACTCCTGCACCTACGGTCTATTGTCTTTTGGTCCATCGGGTCCGCGGCGACCAGCGATCCCCGCACATTAACACAAATCACAAGCCTGCATCAAGCCTGTTTCTATAATGTTGGGCGAGTCCAGAACCAGGGGCCACAGTCTTAGAATAAAGGGGAGGCCATTTAAGACTGAGGTGAGAAAAAACTTTTTCACCCAGAGAGTTGTGAATTTGTGGAATTCCTTGCCACAGAGGGCAGTGGAGGCCAAATCACTGGATGGATTTATGAGAGAGTCAGATAGAGCTCTAGGGGCTAGTGGAATCAAGGGATATGGGGAGAAGGCAGGCACGGGTTATTGATTGTTGAAATGTCAACACGAACTTGGTGGGCCGAAGGGCCTGTTTCCATGCTGTACCTTTCAATGAAGATACCCCGCAGGCTCTTAGGGCATGTTCATTGTTTGAAATGTAGACAACGTGCGCAGTTAGTTCCCACATATAGTAATGACCCGACGAAGCAAGTCGTTAAGTTTTAATAAATATTTAACGCTCAAACAACAGACCACGACACCAAGATAATTCCCCTGCATTCCTTTGAAAGAAGAGCCAGGGGAGTATTTATTTGTGGGAGAACAGAAAGCACCTCAGCTTAGAATGAAGAGGACGAGGAATTTCGTTAGCTAGAGGGCGGTGAATCTCCAAGACATTGGGTATTTTCAAACTAGAGATTTAGTTTAGATTCAGTTTAGTTTAGAGATGTAGCGCGGAAACAGGCCCTTCGGCCCACCGGGTCCGCGCCGACCAGCGATCCCCGCACAGTAACACCATCCGACACCCACGAGGGACAATTTTTACATTTATACCAAGCCAATTAACCAACAAACCTGTACGTCTTTGGAGTGTGGGAGGAAACCTCTCGGAGATCTCGGAGAAAACCGACGCGGGTCACGGGGAGAACGTGCAAACTCCGTAAAGACAGCAGCCGTAGTTGGGATGGAACCTGGGTCTGCAGCGCTGGCAGCAACTCTACCGCAGCGCCACCGTAATAAGTATTTAATGCACCATCATGAGTATTTCATTGCCATATATACTGAAAACTGAAGAACAGCAACAGAACCAGGTCTGTAATCGCAGTGCTCACAGATAACGTCATAAACAAAAAAAAGGTTTGCCGCACAATGTCCATGATCGATGATGGGTGATCGATGGTCGGCATGGACTCGGTGGGCAGAAGGGCCAGTTTCTATACATGGAGACATAGAAAATAGGTGCAGGAGTAGGCCATTCGGCCCTTCGAGCCTGCTCTGCTATTCAATATGATCATGGATGATCATCCAACTCAATATCCTGTACATGCCTTCTCTCCATAACCCCCGATCCCTTTAGCCACAAGGGCCACATCTAACTCCCTCTTAAATATAGCCAATGAACTGGCCTCAACTACTTTCTGTGGCAGAGAATTCCACAGATTCACCACTCTGTGTGAAATTTTTTTTCTCATCTCGGTCCTAAATGACTTCCCCCCTTATCCTTAAACTGTGACCCCTTGTACTGGACTTCTCCAACATCGGGAACAATCTTCCTGCATCTAGCCTGTCCAACCCCTTAAGAATTTTGTAAGTTTCTATAAGATCCCACCTCAATCTTCCAAATTCTAGCGAGTACAAGCCGAGTCTATCTATTAAACGAATAGATCACGCCTGTTCTGCCACTCAGTGAGATCAGGCCTCAACATTTATTTCCTGTCCGCTTCCCATAACCCCGTCGTCTATCGATCTCACCCTTGAATATTCCCAGCGTGTCAGCAGCTCTCGGGCTACATCAGTTCAAATATTCACACAAATCCATTCCTCCTCAACTATGAGTCTCAAACGGTTTAAATGATAGACACAAGGAACTGCAGTTTACCAAATAAAAAAAGAAACAAAAACGCTCGAGTAACTCAGCGGGTCAGACAGCATCCCTGGAGAACGTGGATAGGTGACGTTTCGGGTCAGGGCCATTCTGAAACATCACTTCTCCGGGGATGCTGCCTGACCCGCTGAGTTACTCCAGCACTTTATCTCTCTCCATGACTAATGGTCACTTCATCTAGAAACGATATCTACTAGGAAATAGGCAACGTTTCGGGCCGAAACACAAAGGGTTTTGGCCAGAAACGTTGCCTATTTCCTTCACTCCATAGATGCTGCTGCACTCGCTGAGTTTCTCCAGCACTTTTGTATACCTTCGATTTTCCAGCATCTGCAGTTCCTTCTTAAAAACTATATCTACCAGTTTAGTTTAGAGATACAGTGCAGAAACGGGCCCTTCGGACCACCGGGTCGGCATCGACCAGCGATCCCCGCACACTGACACTATCCTACACACACTGGAGGCAATTTCACATTTTATACCAACATTTACTACAAACCAGCACGTCTTTGGAGTGTGGGAGAAAACCAAACTGGTCACGAAAGTACAAACTCCATACTGACAGCACCTGCAGTCGGGATCGAACTCTAGTCGGCAGCAACTCTACCGCTGCGCCACCATGCCGCCGGAGTTTTGGATTTTCACCCCGGCAACCATTTTCACCGCACGGCCTCTGCACAATTCTTTACAATTCAATTACAACGCTTCTCTCTCTCTCTCTCCCTCTCTCCTAAACCCCAAGTATCAGGTTCAATCTATTCCACAATCTTTTCATTCCCAGAATCAATTTAGCCAGCCTTCTCTGCACCGCCGCCAATGTAACTACATCCTCTCAAATGGCAAGGTCCAAAAGTGTATATAGTAATCAAGTCTGACCTCAAAACCCTGTACAATTGTAGCGCCAGCCAGTCCCAGTCTTGAGCTCCATCCCTCTTGCAGCAAATGCCAACGTCGTTTGCTTTCCTGACAACTCGACTTCCTGATACATAGGCAATAGGTGAAGGAGTAGGACATTCGGCCCTTCGAGCCAGCACCTCCATTCAATGTGATCAACCACAATCAGTACCCCTACGGGGATATGCAGAGAAGGCAGGAAAGGGGGGGGGGTTCTGATTGTGGATGATCAGCCATTATCACAGTGAATGGTAGCGGTGCTGACTCGAAGGGCTGAATGGCGTACTCCTGCACCTATTGTCTATTGTCTAAGAGTGGCAAGGGGGGGGTTTAGTGGAAAGGCAGAGGTTACGGTGGCGCAGCGGTAGAGCTGCTGGCTTACAGCGCCAGAGACTCGGGTTCGATCCTGACGATGGGTACTTGTTTGTACGTTCTCCCTGTGAGCTGCGTGGGTTTTCTCCGGGTGCTCCGGTTTCCTCCCACACTCCAAAGACGTGCAGGTTTGTGGGTTAATTGGCTTCGGTATAATTGCAAATTGTCCCTAGTGTGTGGAGGATAGTGCTAGTGTGTGGGGGGTTCCGATTGTGGATGATCAGCCATGATCACAGTGAATGGCGGCGGTGCTAGCTCGAAGGGCCGAATGACCTACTCCTGCTCCTATCGTCTTTTGTCTGGCGCTGCAAGGCAATTCTAGCGCTGCGCCACTGTGCCGTCCAATTTGTGGACCTGAAATGCCTGGCTTAAAGTTATTACCCTCCCTGACAAAAATAGTGAACTAAAACATGAAGTGAACGCCACAGATATAGAAGGCACGGGTCAGGTTTGCACCTACCTGCAATCGGCCATCCAGGGTCCGCTGGATGGTCACACATTTGCTGGGATGCGATCCATTTGTTGTAATGGCGGTGATCAACGAGTCCAACTCGTCTTTCTTCTCCTTGAGCTTTTTCACCAAACTCTCAATGGCGCGCTTGGCAAAGCTCTCGTTCTCCCCGCCCTGCCGATGGCACATCAGGCTGTGCACGATGCTCAGGCAAGCATCATTGCTGGTAGGAGGATTCAAAGACATACTGCAGCGGGACCCTGCGGCAAACCAGAAGTGAATGTTGCTTAGAGAATAGCCACATCTGTGTGTGTGTGTGTCAAGATTAGCGTGACGTGGTCATTATAGACTGCTAGCTTCAAATGCGGGTTTGAGTTTAGAGATTCAGCACGGAAACAATAGACAATAGGTGCAGGTGTAGGCCATTCGGCCCTTCGAGTCAGCACCGCCATTCAATGTGATCATGGCTAATCATCCCCAATCAGTACCCAGTTCCTGCCTTCTCCCCATATCCCCTGACTCCGCTATTTTTAAGAGTCCTATCTAGCTCTCTCTTGAAGGCATCCAGAGAACCGGCCTCCACCGCCCTCTGATGCAGAGAGTTCCACAGACTCACCACTCTCTGTGAGAAAAAGTGTTTCCTCGTCTTCGTTCTAAATGGCTTACTCCTTATTCTTAAACTGTGTGTGGTCCCTGGTTCTGGAGTATGTGTCAAGATTAGCGTGACGTGGTCAGTATAGGCTGCTCGCTTCAATATTCAAGAGTTTATTGTCATGTGTCCCAGATAGGACAATGAAATTCTTGCTTTGCTTCAGCACAACAGAATATAGTAGGCATGAATCAAATGCGGGTTTTAGTTTAGAGATACAGCACGGTAGCAGAACCTTCGGCCCACCGAGTCCGTTCCAACCAGTGATCACCCCGTACACTGGCACTGCCCTACACACGGGACAATTTCCAATTCTTACCAAAGCCAATTAACCTACGAGGAGCAGTATCTCATATTTCGCTTGGGTAGTCTGCACCCCAGTATGAACATTGACCTCCAATTATAGGTAGTGCCTGCTTTCTCCCTCTTTCCCCTCCCCTTCCACAGCCCACTGTCTGAGAACCAGTCTCCCCACGTTTAACAAAGTCAAGCACAGGCGTCCCCCATATAGGGAATAGCACCCTGGAGACACCCATGGTCAGCCATGATCGAAGGGGGCCTAAGAATCTAAAAACTGCCTCTTAAACATCACCTCCGGTGGGCGGCGCGACTCATGTCGCAGCGGCCTCTGCAGTCCGATGGTCTTTTTGTTATTTTTTGTCCCGTTTTAATGTAGTTTTTATTCTTTTTTTGATGGGGTATGTGTGTGTGTGTGGGGGGGCGGGAAACTTTTAAAATCTTTCCCCTGCACGGAGAACCCGACCTTTTCCCTGTCGGGTCTCCGTTGTCGTTGGGGCTGCAACGTGGAGCGGCCTCCAGCAGGAAAGTCCTGGGGCTCCAGTCACGGAGCTGCGGAGCTACTCACCATCATGGAGCTGGCCGAGTCCGGAGCGGGAGGAGCGGTGGTGGCGCGCTGCTGTGACCCGACCCCCGGAGATTCGGAGGCTTACCGGAGGTCTGGCAGACAGTAATATCGGGAGCCCGCAGGTCCCTGGTGGGAGACCGCTTTTCGAGGCTTCCGCAATGGCGACTTCTCCCGCCCGAGTAGCGGGGTCGAGGATGACCATCCTTACATCATCGCCCGGCGTGGCTTCAACGGCTGCGGGACTTTGCTAGCGCCCGCCGGGGGCTCCAACAACAAGATCCGGAGCGTGGCCTTGCATCGCCCGGCGCGGCGTTAATGGCCGCG
Organism: Amblyraja radiata; assembly: GCF_010909765.2. Classification (NCBI taxonomy): domain Eukaryota; kingdom Metazoa; phylum Chordata; class Chondrichthyes; order Rajiformes; family Rajidae; genus Amblyraja; species Amblyraja radiata. The sequence continues at coordinate 3,938,844 of NC_046002.1, read as the reverse complement.
GGACAATTGCCATCGCCCGCCGGGGGCTTTGACTCTGACATCGGGAGGGGAATGGGGAGTGCAGGGGAGAGATAAGTTTTTTTGCCTTCCATCACAGCGAGGAGGAGATGTGCTGTGATGGATGTCTGTGTAAATTGTGTTGTGTCTTGGGTCTTTTTTTTTCATGTGTGTATGACTGCAGAAACAACATTTCATTTGAGCCTCTATGAGGTTCAAGTGACAAATAAATTGTATTGTGTATTGTGTATTGTGTAAGCCTAATTTAAAAATCTATTGAAGAGCTTCCCATCAAGTTTCTTGCCCTTCACTAGTTTCTCAAATCAAGCAGCAAAAGTCTTTATCATGCTCTCTCTCCTTGCATCTTGATGAACAAGCTCTGGCATACAGTGCACACTTCGATAAGGAGTTCCATGGTGGCAAAGCAAGGAGGCAAGTGCTCTGGGCAAAGCAGCTAAAACCTAATTTGAGGAAGGACATCCTTGTGATTGAGGCAGTGCAGTGTTGGTTCATGAGATTGATCCCTGGGATGGCGGGACTGTCATATGAGGAAAGATTGAAAAGACTAGGCTTGTATTCACTGGAGTTTAGAAGGATGAGGGGATATCTTATAGAAACAAATAAAATTATAAAAGGACAAGCTAGATGCAGGAAAAATGTTCCCAATGTTGGGCGAATCCAGAACCAGGGGCCACAGTCTTAGAATAAAGGGGAGGTCATTTAAGACTGAGGTGAGAAAAAACGTTTTCACCCAGAGAGTTGTGAATTTGTGGAATTCCCTGCCACAGAGGGCAGTGAAGGCCAAATCACTGGATGGATTTAAGAGAGAGTTGGATAGAGCTCTAGGGGCTAGTGGAATCAAGGAATATGGGGCGAAGGCAGGCACGGGTTATTAATTGGGAACGATCAGCCATGATCACAATGAATGGCGGTGCTGGCTCGAGGGGCCGAATGGCCTCCTCCTGCACCTATTTTCCATGTTTCTAAAACTTGGATGGAACCAAAATGGCCACTCTTTATGCAGGACAGGTCATTAAATAAAAATGTCTGATTGATGTGGCTTAGTTTTAACACGCATGATGGCAGAATGAGGTGCAGGCAAGGAGAATGTAGGTCAATTATCATGCTTGAATGCATCCTATATCAGATTATTAGTATGTTAATCACAACAATCTATAACACCCTCAAACAGAAAAATGCAGATAAACTGATCTTCCTGTAAGATTCCACTCACACCATCGCGAGGACCACAATTGTGCAGGCTACACTCTACAATGACTCTGACTATGGTGACTTGACTGGTCATTGAGCTGTATGAGAATGCCAGAGGTTGATGGACCAGCACTTTGACCGAACATCTGATATCTGAAGAAGGGTCCCAACTGGAAACGTCAGCGATCCGTGATACATCGGAACATAGAAAATAGGTGCAGGAGTAGGCCATTCGGCCCTTCCAGGACAGTGTCTAACCCCTGACTCTAGTCTTGAACTGTTATGACAACAGCTTAGATGAAAGAGAATAACTCTTGCCAATGGAATATCTTCAATATCCGACATTGAAAATACTACGGTAAACATCTCAGGCTACGCGACGCCAGTAACTCTGCACCTTCGGAATTATTTAGGAGCAAACTTACACGAGGCACGGAAGGAAGGGCAAGGAGGAATATGATCTGCAAATCCCACTACTGACAGACAAAGCAACCACAATACACACTGACTCACCTTAACCAGGCAATACAAAGCAACAAACAACACTGAATGAGGAGGTAGATAATGGAAAAGAAAAAAATAGTAGATGGAATCTGAAGGGGCAATTTTTCACACCATCTTGGTCAAGGCTTAATATGCACTGCTTAAAAGAGGTGGTGGAGACAGATAATCTTGTGACATTTCAGAAGTATCCAGATAAGTATTAGACAGCGGGAGAGTTGATGGGCAATATATATATATATGGGTATGTTGTGAGTATGTGTATATTTTTCTCTCTCGTTTGTCATATCATACTATGCATATTCTGTTGTGCTGCAGCAAGTAAGAATGTCATTGTTCTATCTGGAACATATGACAATAAAACACTCTTGACTAGGGCAAAGATTTCAAGGAAATACGAAGGATACGTTTTTCCACAGAGTGCGTGGTACGAACTGCCACAGGAGGTGTGGAAGTGTATATAGGCACAATATTTAAAATACATTTGGACGGGTGGTACATGGATAGGAAAGACTTAGTGGGATGCCAACACAGGCAAAGGGGTTGGCACGGATGAGTTGGGCCAAAGGGCCTGTTTCGGTACTGTATAACTCCGTGAACCTTGGTGTACAAGCCTATTACTACTAGACTATGATGACAGGAATTAGTGCTAGCCGCAATGCAATTCACAATGCATCTGAATGAATTGTATACACTAACTGTTTTCTCATCAAAGTTTTACTATAATATAAAGGACAGGCACATAAATGCTGGAGTAACTTAGCGGGTCAGGCAGCATCACTGGAGAAAAGCTGCCTGTGAAGGCGGCATAAAGAGTCAGTAAATGGAGACAGACACATTAGGCAAGCAAGATGTGGGTAAATGTGTAGCTTTTCACTTTGGGACGAAGAATAAATATTTGAGAAATAGCTACATTTGAGTACACAGAGGAATCTGGGAATGCTGACTCACAAAAAGCAAACCAGCAAGTGAAATAAGCAGCTAATAAAAGGGCGATCTGGTAGAGCTGCTGCCTCACAGCACCAGAGACCCGGGTTCCATTGGACCTTGGGTAACACCTGTGTGGAGTTTGCACATTCTCCCTGTGACTGCGTGGGTTTACTCCGGGTGCTCCAGTTCCCCCGACACCCATCCAAAAACCACGCGGGTTTGTAGGTTAACTGACCTCTGTAATTGTCCCTGGTGTGTAAAGGGCCTGTCCCACTTGGCCGTCATATGTAAAATAGGTCGACTCATCGTGACGCGTGGGGTGCGCGTGGGTGATGCACGCATTGCGCATGGTGAGGCGTGGAATTGCATGTGGTGGCGCGCGGCGCTCCAGGATTTCGTAGTGTAACGAAATCCTTACGTGACGCATCCCGTATGCACGCTGGCGCATTGGCGTCGCACGCTGGCGTCCTGACTTCTCACGTGTATCGCGAGGTGACGCATGGTTACGTCACCGTGTGCCAACGTCGGTGACCATGCGTTGCCGCGCGCCGCAGGGTATTCTATGACGTCACGCGCACCAGACGGCTGTGCTGATGCGTGATTTGCGCGCGACGTAGCGCATCACGACGCGTCAACCTATTTTACATATGATGCGTAAATGAGGCGCAAATGACAGCCAAGTGGGACAGGCCCTTAAGGAGTCGACATGAAAGTGGGATAACATAGAACCAGCGCGGACGAGTGATCGATGTCGAAGGCCTGTTTCTACTCTGTATCTCTAACTAAACTAAAATGGTCTGAAGGGTCCCAACCCAAAATGTCGGCAGTCACGTTCTCCAGGGATGCTGCCTGACCAGCTGAGTTACTATCCATGTACCTGTCCAAATGTCCCTTAAATGTTGGCAATAGCACCTGCCTCAACTACTTCCTCTGGCAGATCATTCCATATACACGCCACCCTCTGTGTGGAAAAGTAGCCCTTTCAGAGGGTAGTCCCCCTGTACTCGAGGCCTCAGCTACGTCAAGCCATTTTTTTCAACATGTTTCAAAAAAAGCTCGCCATGGAAAAAAAATCGATACTTTTTTACTCGTAGTAGGTCGGCATGTTAGTCGTAGGTAATCGAGGGTAGTCGAAGGTAGTCGTAGTTAGTCTTCATCTTAGTCGAAGGGAGGTCTTCACTCTCCACTATTCGGTGTCCAATTTTCCAGAAGTTAGTCGTAGCTAGTCGAAGGAGGTCTCTACATAGTCGAAGGATGTCTTCAACGTGTCATTTTTTCAAACTCTTCTAAACTCGCCAAACTGGGACAGCCCCTTAAAGCAAACATATCTGCACCGTACCACGACCAGGGAAACCACGCCTGCACCAATCCACAAGAACAAACATGAGCCAAAGCTTGAGAGAAATTCCTCTCCAGCAAGGATTCGATTAAAATGTAGAAATTCTCCTCATCCTAGGTAGACTACAGTTCATTAAAAGTGAAAAGGCGTGTGCATGAACCGCTGAATTTCTCCCCCGTCTAGCTCCACTCTAAGGGCTGCAGGGAATCCATTCTGTCCTTTTGAAATAAAAATAGTGGTAGAAAAAAAAAGACTCTGGCATCTACTGAAGTAGAACAAACGCATTACCATCCGTTTCACATAACCCATTTAGTAGGGCAGAATTTAAGACCGTCCACGTCAGTCACAACAGCAACTCAGCCAGCAGAGATCCGCCAGCTGAAGTCATTCTTGATAAATGTAATACATTTTTGAAAGCAGTGTCCAATTGAATAGATAAAAAAACGCAGCAGACGCAGTGTCTACAGCGGAGGTGCCAAACTCAATTTGCACACTGGGCCAAGTCTGGCCTCCTGGCACTTGACATGGCCCAGACTGAAATCATCCAGACAGTGGCGCAGAGAGGAAGAAAAAAAATCACAAATCACAATGTCTCTCCTTTGTTTTTCTCTGTATCAATTTCTGGGAGCAAGGACAATCGCCAGCCTCTCTTGGCCAAGTCAAAATGCTTTTTCTTGATATGTTTATTGGTGCTTACTATTTTACTGGGTATTCTCCACAAATGTCTCATAGTAGCAACGGATCACTTTAACTCTGCAACCACTTTAATTCTGTCATTGGACTCTATGTAAGAATCCCATAGCATTGTTTACAGCGAATGGCATGTTGGCCTTTATAACAAGAGGAGTCGAGTATAGGAGCAAAGAGGTCCTTCTGCAGTTGTACAGAGCCCTAGTGAGGCCACACCTGGAGTATTGTGTGCAGTTTTGATCCCCTAATTTGAGGAAGGACATTCTTGCTATTGAGGGAATGCAGCGTAGGTTTACAAGGTTAATTCCCGGGATGGCAGGACTGTCATATGCTGAGAGAATGGAGCGGCTGGGCTTGTACACTCTGGAGTTTAGAAGGATCAGAGGACATTTTATTGAAACGTATAAGATTGTTAAGGGTTTGGACACGCCAGAGGCAGGAAACATGTTCCCGATATTGGGGAAGTCCAGAACCAGGGGCCACACACAGTTTAAGAATAAGGAACAAGCCATTTAGAAGGGAGACAAGGAAACACTTTTTTTCTCACAGAGAGTGGTGGGATTCTATGATTCAGAGGGCCGTGGAGGCAAGTTCTCTGGATGCTTTCACGAGAGAGCTAGATAGGGCTCTTAAAAATAGCGGAATCAGGGGATATGGGGAGAAGGCAGGAACGGGGTACTGATTGAATGGCTCGAAGGGCCTACACCTGCATCTATTGTCTATTGTGACGCAACTAGTCAATACGCTCCCTAGCCGTAAACCCATACAAGTTCAAGAGAGCAGCGTTCAATATCCTCAATCTTTTAAGTTGAGGAGTTGATCACAGTGTGAACATGCAGATTTCACACAACAGTTCCTGAGGGGCCCAATGGCCTACTGCTGCACCTATTGTCTATTGTCTTGTCTGAGGTCAGATTGGAAACCTGGTCATTAAAGCTGTGTGGCGGCAGACCTCATTTATATGACGTTGGAAACTTCAAAGGCACAGCCAAATAAAATCTGTCTGCATTTTTTCAATGCAATTTTATTGAGATTTAAGATTGGTTGTTCTTATGAAAACTGAGGGAAACGAATGCCAAATATTTGAGGTCAAAAAGCCATACAGCAGAGCAGCCTTACAGTCCAACTGATCCATGAGTACCAAGATGCCCCATCTAAAGCGAGTCCGATTCACCCACTTTTGGCCCATATGTCTCTAAACCTTGAGATAGAAGGAACTGCAGATGCTGATTTACAAACGCAAAAAAAAGTGCCAGAGCAACTCAGAGGGTCAAGCAGCATCTCTGGAGAACATGGGATCTGAGCCGAAACGTTGCCTATTCATGCCACAGGCAATGATGGTCCAATTCTACACAGCCATCGTAGAGTCTGTCCTCACCTTCTCCATCATGGTCTGGTTTGGCTCAGCCACCAAGCACAACACCTGGAGGCTGCAGCGAATCGTCCGATCAGCTGAGAAGGTTATTGGATGCAACCTTCCCTCCATTGATGAACTGTACACTGCAAGGGCCAGGAAGTGAGCAGGCAAGATCATCTCTGACCCCTCTCATGCTGACCACAAACTCTTTAAATCACTTCCCTCTGGAAGGCGACTCCAGACTGTCAAAGCTGCCACAGCCAGACATAAAAACAGTTTTTATCCACGAGTAGTTGCTCTACTCAACACCCAAAAATCTGTAGCCTTCCTTTGATCTGGTATTTTGTTGGTTCACATGCTTGATCAATGGTGTTTTATCATTAATGTTTTACTATTATTAATGTTTAGTTTTTCTGAGTCATTCATAGCTATCACTGTATGTCATGTTGTTACTTGTGGGCGGAGCACCAAGGCAAATTCCTTGTATGTGCATACTTGGCCAATAAACGTACTTACTTACTTACTTTCTACATCGATGTTGCCTGAACCACTGTGTTACTCCAGCATTTTGTCTTTTTTTCCCCTCTAAATCTTTCCTATCTCATTGAAGCGCAGCAATTTTGCAATTAAAAAGTAAAAATAAGAATATACTTGATACATTAGCAACCATCGCCTCCGGGCCACAGGCGATCACCGATCATTGTATTTTACCAAGTGTGAATAAGCAGAGATTTCATTCAGAGTTTCGGAATCACTGTGACACTTGATACAATTACTGCTCTTGTGTAGCACATCAGTTAAAATATTTTAAATAACTGAAGTATGAATCACTGCGGAGTACTGGTAAAGTCCTGAATTGAAGGGAGAGAATTAAACTATAAACTACATTTCCAGCAGTTTGTCAACAGTGTGTTTGTGTGTGTCTGAGTGTGCGTGTGTGTCTCTGTGTCTGTGTGCGTGTGTGTCTGCGTGCTTGTGTGTCTGCGTGCGTGTGTGTCTGTGTGCGTGTGGCGCGTGTGTGTGTGTGTGTGTGCGGCAGTGTCTGGAACATTCAGAGACAAGAAATACACCCGGTCATAGTCCACAGAGCAAAGAGACAGAAACACATCCTGGAAATAGTCAATGAGGGCCACACCAGACATCAAGCAGCCATCAAGCACCACCTGAATAATGAAAGGCCCTGATAGAGTGGATGTGGAGAGGATGTATTCCAGCAGTGAGTGAGTCCAGGACCAAATATTTTGTAAGCATCATGATAAAACCTGCTTCAACTACAAGTACCTTCTCAGCCAGCTTGGTCCATATACCTACCATCCTTTGTGCAAAAAAAAAAAAGTTGCCCCTAAGGTTCCTATTAAATCTTTCCCCCCTGAACACATGTCTTTTGTCCCTCTCACCTTAAACCTTTTCCCTCCAGTCTTTGACATTTACGCCCTGAGGAAAAAGGTTACATTATTTACGCCTCCTATGGTTTTTCTTTACTTCCATGACCTGATAAGTGATACACTATAACCATAATCGTATCATGACACAAAGTACTGGAGTAACTCAGCGGGTCAGGCGGCATGCCTGGAAAACATGGATAGGTGACGTTTCGGCTCAGGATCCTGCTTCAGAAGGTCTGTGGAATTCTCTGCCTCAGAGGGCGGTGGAGGCCGGTTCTCTGGATACCTTCAAGAGAGAGCGAGATAGGGCTCTTAAAGATAGCGGAGTCAGGGGATATGGGGAGAAGGCAGGAACGGGGTACTGATTGGGGATGATCAGCCATGATCACATTGAATGGCAGTGCTGGCTCAGAGGGCCGAATGGCCTACTCCTGCATCTATTGTCTATTGTTACCTATCCATGATCTCCAGGAAATAGACAATAGGTGCAGGAGTAGGCCATTCGGCCCTTTGAGCCAGCACCGCCATTCAATGTGATCATGGCTGACCATCCCCAATCAGTACCCCGTTCCTGCCTTCTCCCCATATCCCCTGACTCCGCTATTTTTAAGATCCCTATCTAGCTCTCTCTTGAAAGCATCCAGAGACCCGGCCTCCACCGCCCTCTGAGGCAGAGAATTCCAGACTCACAACTGTGCCTGACCTGCTGAGTTACGCCAGTGCTGTCTCTCTTTTTTTTTTGTAGACCAGCATCCGCAGTTCCTCGTCTCTAATTAATCATATCATCGCTATCATCTTAAATAATAACAGTTAAAGCCAAAGCTGCCAATGAACAGTTCCAGCCTGCCAAGAAGCTGACATCAATGGCCCCGCTTCAGAAAATACCTGGATACATGAGGCAGATCAGAGTCAGTCACTACCTCGATTTACAGCGAGTATAATTACTAGGTCTGTCAGCGCCACTCCCCTGTTGCCATTTTTTAAAACCGCTCAAAGAAATATGATCTGCAGTTAATTATAGTTCATTAGAATATACACCAGACAAAACATAACGAAAAAAATGTAAATTTCTCCCTGATAAAATGTCTTGGTAAGGCAGCTGCTTGTGTCTGCTGAAGAATTGATAGTCTTGAACTGAAAATAATAATTTAAAAGTGCAATGCTGGTTCTCTCCTTCATTTAATCAATTTCACTCTGCAGCTAATTTCTTCAAAAAAAGAATAAAGGCTCGTCTCGCAATTGCTCATCTGTGGGCCCTGCTAGCCTTCGGCTTCGGCGATCGTGAATCTTACCGTCTGGTACTCCAGATTCAGGAAGAGACAAGTTGAATTTGACACCCGTAAAATGGACGGACAGACCCCCCCCCCCCCCCACCCCGGCACAGACACCGTTACCTTCCATCGCCAGACGACAGGAAAAGTCGAAGCTGACGACTTTGTTCACTTTAACGAAAGCCAGACCAACAGATATGCAATTTTCGCAAGATCCAGTCAAATGTCCGCTACTGGAGATATGAAACAACGCTCTTCTCCTGCACACATTTGGGAACTAGACTAAACACTGACCTGCGTCGCGGGGTCCCTGATAGTAGTTTGGGAACAGGCTGAGCACAGAACAACCTCTAGGCCACAAGGGACAGGTTAAGAAAATGTATTCACAGGAGTGTGCGGTTGTGTGCGTGAAAAACAATTCATATTTCTATTGCAGTTCTATATATCTCAGAACTTTAAACCATCCATCAATGACTAGGTTAAAGATTCTGTAAGGAAGAGATAAGACTTTAAGACATTTTGCCTTCCATCACAGTGAGGAGGTGCCTGGTAGATTTCCTGTGGTGGATGTTAAACTGTGTTCATTGCGTGTTCTGTTATGACTGCAAGGCACCCAATTTCGTTCAAAACATTTTTGAATGGCAATAAACTCAACTCAACTCAAAAGAGCTCTATAACTAACTGATTTTCTTTAGACATGCAGTGTGGAAATAGGCCACTTCAGTCCACGCCGACCACCCATTCACACTAGTTCTATGTTATCTCACTTTTTCATCCACTCCCTACACACGGAGGCCAATTTTTACAGAGACCAGTTAACCTACAAACCCGCACGTCTTTGGGACGTGGGAGAAAACCAGAGCACCCGGAGGAAACCCACGCGGTCAAAGGGAGAATGGGCAAACTCCACACACAGACAGCACCCATAGTCAGGATCTGGCGCTGTGAGGCAGCAACTCTACCAATGCTCAGTTTGAAGAAGGCTCCCAATCCAAGACGTCACCTATCCAAAACTACAAGGGTTGCACTATCCAGAGATGTCTCCAGAGATGCTTCCTGACCTGCCGAGTTACTCCAGCACTGTCTTTTTCCCCCCTATCCACAACTATCCCTACACTGTTTTCTCACTCCAATTCCCAACATCCTTGCATCTACTTCACTGCCAATGTCGTCCAACAAGTCTTTAGAAATAATCTGATTACACTACCCACCAAAACAGATTCCACATTATAACAACCCTCTGCACACAATTATATTCACCTCAAAAAAGTCACAACGTTTAGAGTAACTGCGCAGTCAGGCAGCATCTCTGGAGAATATAGATAGATCACGTTTTGAGTTCGACCCGCAATGTCACTTGCCCATGTTCTCCAGAGACGCTGCCTGACCAAAGTTAGACACAAAGTGCTGGAGTTACTCGGTGGGTCAGGCAGCATCTCTGGTGGAAAATGATAGGTGACGTTTCGGATCAGCTTTCTTCAGACTGACTGCTGAGTTACTTCAAGACTTTTTTCTATGGACCATCTTTGGTTGCCCCAAGGGCTTATTTTTGGTTTTTGCTTATTATGTACTGTGGGCATAGTGTTACAGGTCTGTTCAGTCCTGTCCAGTCCATCAATGCTGCCCAGTCCATCATCGCCTCTGACCTTCCTTCCATCGAGGGGATTTATCGCAGTCGCTGCCTCAAAAAGGCTGGCAGTACCATCAAAGACCCACACCATCCTGGCCACACACTCATCTCCCTGCTACCTTCAGGTAGAAGGTACAGGAGCCTGAAGACTGCAACGACCAGGTTCAGGAATAGCTACTTCCCCACAGCCATCAGGCTATTAAACCTGGCTCGGACAAAACTCTGAACATTAATAACCCATTATCTGTTTATTTGCATTTGATCAGTTTATTTATTCATGTGTGTATATATTTATATAATGGTATATGGACACACTGATCTGTTTTGTAGTCAATGCCTACTATGTTCTGTTGTGCGGAAGCAAAGCAAGAATTTCATTGTCTTATCAGGGACACATGACAATAAACTCACTTGAACTTGAACTTATGATTCTGCAAGTAAGAATTATATTGATATATTTTACCAATGTACTGGTACTGATTGGGGATGCTCAGCCATGATCACATTAAATGGCGGTGCTGGCTCGATGGGCCGAATGGCCTACTCCTGCACCTATTGTCTATTGTCTTAGGTACACAAAATTGCTGGGGAAGCTCAGCGGGTGCAGCAGCATCTATGGAGCGAAGGAAATAGGCGACGTTTCGGGCCGAAACCCTTCTTCAGACTTGTCTTGTTTTGTTGTTGGCACATATGACAATTAAACAATCTTGACTCTCAACTCTCTATGTTTGGAGACGAAGCCTGGTGTCTCAGGTTTGTCTCAACTTGTCTCTGACGGCATTTTCTCACCACTCTGGTATCTTTGCTACAGAGTGCCAACTAGATTGTGAGAGATAGGAGCAAATGAGCCAAGCATCTTTAAAGCTGTGACTTTGACAATCAGTAATTTTCCTTCTGGTGCAGTAGCTGAGAGGTTTAGGTCACCCCACAACCATTTGCATCAAAGCAGATAATAACCAAGGCAACACTTCTTCTGCCAGACATCCTGCAATTAATTGAAACCTGATTCTGGGAAAACAACAAGAATTGGTAAAAGATAGCTTTCATCAGGACACAACTAGAAAGAGCCTTTCGGCTCACCGAGTCCATGCCAACAAGTGATCACCCGTTCACGCTAGTTCTATCCTGCACGCTAAGGACAATTTACAAAAGCCAATTAACCTATAAACCCGCAGGTCTTTGGACTGTGGGAGGAAACCAGAGCACCCAGAGAAAACCCATGGGATCACAGGAGAATATACAAACTCCTGGGTGATCGGTGGTCAGCCTGGACTCAGTGGGCCAAAGGGCCCGTTTCCATGCTGTATCTTGAAACAAAAAATGCTGCCTGACCCGCTGAGTTACTCTAGCACTGTGCATCATTTTAGCATGGAAACAGACCTATCGAATAACCAAAACTTCAAGATTTATTGGATTTCATTATGGTACCAGCATGTCATTACTTGCCCTGGCAGGAAGTCATTATGACCAGTCCAATGTGCAAACCTTTGCAGCAAGCAAGCTGGCACGACACGGCACTACTGCCTGTCCAACCTATTAATCACACAGGCCTCCAGATCGTTGACATGGCCAGTCAAGATGTAAAAGGCAAAATAAACTATAAAAATGAGAAGCAGAATATCTCCTTTCAACTCGGTGTCTGCCATTCAGTGTGAGCAAACAAGAGAGCCTGTAGCTGACACCAGGGGAGGAAGAATGTATTCATTTTTTTTAAACCCACTCTGCGATGTTTCTTTGAAAATTCTGGTCAACAGTGTTTGATTGTCATATGTACCGACACCAGAACAATGAAATTCTCACTAGCAGCAGCAAAATCGGCCTGTAGGCACGGTACACAAAAATAGAATTAAGAAAATTCAGTCATTTAATAAGTCTAATACTATTGTAAAAATGGCCTGGTTCAGAGGTGCAACAAGACAGTTTGCAGTTCATAGTTTAGTTTGTGTTATGTAGTGTTCAAGGTTGTTGGGAAGAAGCTGTTCTTGAACCTGGAGGTCATGGTTTTCAGACTCCAATACCTTCTTCCCGATGAAAGGAGTGAGATGAGAAGGTGGACAGGGTGGTGTGGGTCTTTGTGGGTCTTTGATGATGCTGGCTGCCTCTTTGAGGCTGCATTTCTTATAGATCCCTTCGGTGGTAAAGATGTCAGGACTCAATGTTTAAGATGGAACTGCAGATGCTGGAAAATCGAAGGTAGACAAAACGCTGGAGAAACTCAGCGGGTGAGGGTGAGGCCGCATCCATGGAGCGAAGGAAATAGGTGACGTTTCCTATTTCCTTCGCTCCATAGATGCTGCCTCACCCGCTGAGGACCCATGATGGACACTTTTTGTAATTTCCTTCATTCTTGGGCATTCACTTTGATACCAGTTAATATGCTCGCTACTGTAAGGCTCACAGCCTGCAGCCATGAATTATAAAATTACAGTACCTCCTGTGTCTGGCAGAGACAGCCCAAATTGACACAAATGTTTAAAGCAGGAATTGATTGATTACGCTCAAAATCATTCAACACTATATCACTGTGACTGGCCCTTCAGCCCGCCAGGTCCACGTTGACCATCAATCATCTATTCACACTAGATCAACGTTATCCCATTTTCTCACACACTAGGGGCAAAATAAAGATTGGCTCAAGATCTCTGGTATAGTAAAACACCAAGTACGTGACTTAAAATAGACAGGGCACACAGTTAGTGGAGCACCAAAGAGTGTTGAATTATGTTTAGTTTATTGATACAGCATGGAAACAGGCCCTTCTGCTCCCCGTCCACAACGACCAGTGATCACCCGTTCACACTAGTTCTATGTTATCCCACTTCCGAATCCACTCCCTACACAGTAGGGGCGATTTTACAGAATCCAATTAACCGAAGAACCCACACGTCTTTGGTATGTGCGACGAAACCGGAGCACTCGGAGAAAACCCACGTGGTCACACAGAGGATATACAACCTCAGTACAGACAGCACCAATACACAGGATCAAACCCGGGTGTCTGGCACAGTAAGGCAGCAGCTCTACTGCTGCACCACGTGCCGCCAGTAAAAATGTGTGGAACGGAAAATAATCCTCAGCCAAGGGTATCTCTCGTACACTGGCAATAAACAATAGGTGCAGGAGTAGGCCATTCGGCCCTTCAAGCCAGCACCGCCATTCAATGTGATCATGACTGATCATCCCCAATCAGTACCCCGTTCCTGCCTTCTCCCCATATCCCCTGACCCCGCTATCTTTAAGAGCCCTATCTAGCTCCCTCTTGAAAGTATCCAGAGAACCAGCCTCCACCGCCTTCTGAGGCAGAGAATTCCACAGATTCACAACTCTCTGTGAGAAAAAGTGTTTCCTCGTCTCCGTTCTAAATGGCTTACCCCTTATTCTTAAACTGTGGCCCCTGGTTCTGGACTCCCCCAACATCGGGTACATGTTTCCTGCCTCTAGCGTGTCCCAACCCTTAACAATCTTATATGTTTCAATAAGATACCCTCTCATCCTTCTGAACTTCAGAGTGTACAAGCCCAGCCGCTCCATTCTCTCAGCATATGACAGTCCCACCATCCCGGGATTTAACCTGGTGAACCTACGCTGCACTCTCTCAACAGCAAGAATGTCCTTCCTCAAATTAGGGGACCAAAACTGCACTCAATACTCCAGGTGTGGTCTCACTAGGGCTTTGTACAACTGCAGAAGGACCTCTTTGCTCCTATACTCGACTCCTCTTGTTATAAAGGCCAACATGCCATTCGGTTTCTTCACTGCCTGCAGTACCTGGATGCTTAATATCTACAGGCGCAGTGGCACAGCCGTTGCCTCACAGCGCCCGAGAACCAGGTTTAATCCTGAACTTGGGGGGGGAAGGTCCTGTGTGTGGAGCTAGCACATTCTCACTTCATCCGCGTGCGTTTTCTCCGGGTGCTCCAGTTTCCTCCCACATCCCAAAGACGTGTGGATATATAGGTTAATTACCCCTCTGTAAATTGCCCCCTAGTGTGTACAGGGAGTGGATGAGAAAGTAGAATAACATAGACTGGTGTGAATGGGTCATATATGGTCTATGGTATATAGACACACTGAACTTTTATCTCCTGTTCTGTATGATGTTTACATATTCTGTTGTGCTGCAGCAAGCAAGAATTTCATTGCCCTATTTGGGAGGGGAGAAGGGGGAGGGGAGGAGAGGGGGGGGGGAGGGGAGGAGGAGAGGGTGAAGGTGTGGGGAGAGGAGGAGGAAGATTTGTTAAGAAAGGAAGAGGGGGGGTATGGTGAGAGGAGGAGGGGAGAGGAGGAGGGGAGTGAAGAGAGGAGGAGGGGTAAGATTTGCTATGAAAGGAAGAGAGGGGGAGAAGGTGAGGGGAGAGGAGAGGGAGAGGAGGAGGGGGAGAAGAGGAGGGGGAGAAGTTGAGGGGGAGAAGATGAGGGGGAGAAGAGGAGGGGGAGAGGAGATGGGGAAGATTTGTTAGGAAAGGAAGGGGGGGAGAAGGTGGGGAGAGGAGGAGGTGGAAGATTTGTTAGGAAAGGAAGAAGGGGAAGTTATGGGGAGAGGAGGAGGGGAGGTGTAGGTGGGGAGGAGGAGATGAGGAGGGGAGAGGAGGAGGAGGGGGAAGGAGTGTGGGGAAAGGAGGAGGTGAAGAGAGGGGAGGAGGAGGAAGACTTGTTAGGAAAGGAAGAGGGGGGAGAAGGTGAGGGGAGAGGGAGAGGAGGAGGGGGAGAGGAGAAGGGGAAGATTTGTTAGGAAAGGAAGAGGGGGGAAGTTATGGGGAGAGGAGAGGAGGAGGAGAAGAAGGTGTGGGGAGAGGAGGAGGAAGATTTGTTAGGAAAGGAAGAGAGAGGGAAGGTATGGGGAGAGGAGAGGGGAAGGTAGGTAGACGAGGAGGAGATGAGGAGAGAGGAGGGGGAAGATTTGTTATGAAAGGAAGAGGGGGGGAGAAGGTGAGGGGAGAGGAGGAGGAGGAGAGAGGCTTGTTAGGAAAGGAAGAGAGGGAAGTCATGGGGAGAGGAGGAGTGGGCAGAGGAGGAAGATTTGTTAGGAAAGGAAGAGAGGGGGAAGGTATGGGGAGAGGAGAGGGGGAAGGTGTAGGTAGACGAGGAGGAGATGAGGTGAGTGGAGGAAGGGGAATATTTGTTAGGAAAGGAAGAGAGGGGGAGGTATGGGGAGAGGAGAGGAGGTGTAGGTAGGGGAGGAGGAGATGAGGAGAGAGGAAGATTTGCTAGGAAAGGAAGAGAGGGGGATAAGGTGAGGGGAGAGGAGGAGAGGGAGAGGAGAATGGGAAGATTTGTTAGGAAAGGAAGAGGGGGAAGAAGGTGGGGAGAGGAGAGGAGGAGGGGAGGTGTGGGTAGGGGAGGAGGGGGAGAGGAGAATGGGAAGATTTGTTAGGAAAGGAAGAGGGTGAAGTTATGGGGAGAGGAGGAGATGAGAAGGTGTGGGGGGAGGGAGAGGAGGAAGTGTTAGGAAAGGAAGAGAGGGGGAGAAGGTGAGGGGAGAGGAGGAGGTGAAGAGAGAGGAGGAGGAGGAAGATTTGCTAGGAAAGGAAGAGAGGGGGAGAAGGTGGGGGAGGAGGAGATGAAGAGAGAGGAGGAGGAGGGGGGAAGATTTGCTAGGAAAGGAAGAGAGGGAAGTTATGGGGAGAGGAGAGAAGGAGGAGAAGGTTTGGGGGGAGGGAGAGGAGGAAGATGTGTTAGGAAAGGAAGAGAGGGGCAGAAGGTGGGGGGAGAGGAGGGAGAGGAAGATTTGTTAGGAAAGGAAAGGGGGAGAAGGTGAGGGAGGGGAGAGGAGGAGGAGAGAAGAGGAAGGGAGAGGAGGAAGAACATTTGTTAGGAAAGGAAGAGAGGGGGAGAAGGTGAGGGAGGGGAGAGGAGAGGAAGGGAGAGGAGGAGGAAATTTTGTTAGGAAAGGAAGAGAGGGGGAGAAGGTGAGGGGAGAGAGGAGAAGGGGAAGATTTGTTAGGAAAGGAAGAGGGGGAAGAAGAGAGGAGGAGGGGAGGTGTGGGTAGGGGAGGAGGGGGAGAGGAGAAGGGGAAGATTTGTTAGGAAAGGAAGAGGGGGAAGTTATGGGGAGAGGAGGGAGGAGGAGATGAGAAGGTGTGGGGGGAGGGAGAGGAGGAAGTGTTAGGAAAGGAAGAGAGGGGGAGAAGGTGAGGGGAGAGGAGGAGGTGAAGAGAGAGGAGGAGGAGGAAGTTTGTTAGGAAAGGGAGAGGGGGAAGTTATGGGGAGGGAAAGGTAGGGGAGGAGGAGGAGGAGGAAGATTTGCTAGGAAAGGAAGAGAGGGAAGTTATGGGGAGAGGAGAGAAGGAGGAGAAGGTTTGGGGGGAGGGAGAGGAGGAAGATGTGTTAGGAAAGGAAGAGAGGGGCAGTAGGTGGGGGGAGAGGAGGGAGAGGAAGATTTGTTAGGAAAGGAAAGGGGGAGAAGGTGAGGGAGGGGAGAGGAGGAGGAGAGAAGAGGAAGGGAGAGGAGGAAGAACATTTGTTAGGAAAGGAAGAGAGGGGGAAGAAGGTGAGGGAGGGGAGAGGAGAGGAAGGGAGAGGAGGAGGAAATTTTGTTAGGAAAGGAAGAGAGGGGGAGAAGGTGAGGGGAGAGAGGAGAAGGGGAAGATTTGTTAGGAAAGGAAGAGGGGGAAGAAGAGAGGAGGAGGGGAGGTGTGGGTAGGGGAGGAGGGGGAGAGGAGAAGGGGAAGATTTGTTAGGAAAGGAAGAGGGGGAAGTTATGGGGAGAGGAGGGGAGGAGGAGATGAGAAGGTGTGGGGGGAGGGAGAGGAGGAAGTGTTAGGAAAGGAAGAGAGGGGGAGAAGGTGAGGGGAGAGGAGGAGGTGAAGAGAGAGGAGGAGGAGGAAGTTTGTTAGGAAAGGGAGAGGGGGAAGCTATGGGGAGGGAAAGGTAGGGGAGGAGGGGGAGGAAGATGTGTTAGGAAAGGAAGAGAGGGGCAGAAGGTGGGGGGAGAGCAGGAGGAGATGAAGAGAGAGGAGGAGGAGGGGGGATTTGTTAGGAAAGGGAGAGGGGGAAGTTATGGGGAGGGAAAGGTAGGGGAGAGGAGGAGGAGGAAGATGTGTTAGGAAAGGAAGAGAGGGGAAGAAGGTGGGGGGAGAGGAGGGAGAGGAAGATGTGTTAGGAAAGGAAGAGAGGGGGAGAAGGTGAAGGAGGGGAGAGGAGAAGGAGAGAAGAGGAAGGGAGAGGAGAAGGAGAGAAGAGGAAGGGAGAGGAGGAGGAAATTTTGTTAGGAAAGGAAGAGAGGGGGAGAAGGTGAGGGGAGAGGAGGAGAGGGAGAGGAGAAGGGGAAGATTTGTTAGGAAAGGAAGAGGGGGTAGAAGGTGGGGAGAGGAGAGGAGGAGGGGAGGTGTGGGTAGGGGAGGAGGGGGAGAGGAGAAGGGGAAGATTTGTTAGGAAAGGAATAGAGGGGGAGAAGGTGGGGGGAGAGGAGGGAGAGGAAGAGAGAGGAGGAGGAGGGGGGGAGATTTGCTAGGAAAGGGAGGGGGAGAAGGTGAGGAGAGGGGGGGGGGGCAGCAGGGCCGAGCGGCCGCTGGATGTCCAGTGTGGGGGGGGGGGGGGGAGGTGTCAGACGTTCAGTGTCCGTCCATTCCGGCCTCTGCTCCCCGGTTACCTCAGGAACCCAAGCCCCTGCCCCCCCCCCTCCCGGCTCCGGTTGGCATACTCACGGTGTGTGTGTGTGTGTGTGCCCGCCCGCCGACGGGAGCGTCTCGTCTGGTCTCGTCACCTCAGCCGCGGGCGCTCGAGCGCTCGGTTGTCCGCCCGTCGCCGTCCGTCGCCGCCTCTCACAACAACAACAAGCGGCGCCCGCGCGTGGCGCCCGCCCGCCCTCCCTCCCTCCCGCCCGCCGGCCCCCAGCCAATCACCGCCCGCCTCTCATCGGGCCCTGGGCCAGGCCGGCCGCCCTCAGCCAATGGCAGGCGCCGTGACAAAAAAGAGGACGGTGGGTGGGGGGAGGGGGAGTGACGCTCTTACGTCACGGTCACGGCGTCGGGTTGACGGACGGGTCTCGCGTCCAATCGGCGCCGTCCGTTCCCCCCTCTCCGGACCAATCAGCTGGCGGAGGGGGCGGGACATGCAATGAATGAGTTACATAGAAACATAGAAAATAGGTGCAGGAGTAGAGGCCATTCGGCCCTTATAATAATAATAATACATGCAATGAATGAGTTACATAGAAACATAGAAAATAGGTGCAGGAGTAGAGGCCATTCGGCCCTTATAATAATAATAATAATAATGTCTTTATTTATATAGCACATTTTTAGTCAACTTGCATTGACCCCAAAGTGCTTCACATAATTACATCCACACACACACAGGCAAAGGTGGGTGAAGTGTCTTGCCCAAGGACACAACGACAGTATGCACTCCAAGCGGGATCCGAACCAGCTACCTTCCGGTTGCCAGCCGAACACTTAGCCCATTGTGCCATCTGTCATCCCCCTTCGAGCCAGCACCGGCATTCAATATGATCATGGCTGATCATCCAACTCAGTATCCCATCCCTGCCTTCTCTCCATACCCCCTGATCCCTTTAGCCACAAGGGCCACATCTAACTCCCTCTTAAATATAGCCAATGAACTGTGGCCTCAACTACCTTCTGTGGCAGAGAGTTCCACAGATTCACCACTCTCTCTGTGTGAAAAATGTTTTTCTCATCTCGGTCTTAAAGGATTTCCCCCTTATCCTTAAGCTGTGACCCCTTGTCCTGGACATCCCCAACATCGGGAACAATCTTCCTGCATCTAGCCTGCCCAACCCCTTAAGAATTTTGTAAGTTTCTATAAGAGGGCAACTCACGGGAAGGAACTGCAGATGCACCCCCAGGATAAGACACAAAGTGCTGGAGTAACTCGGCAGGTTGGGCAGCATCTCTGGAGCAGCTGGGCTTTGAATTTTGAAATATAAAAAAAATAATCTCTGGAGCAGCTGGGCTTGTACACTCAGGAGTTTAGAAGGATGAGAGGGAATCTCATTGAGACATATAAGACTAGACAATAGACAAGAGAATAGGTGCAGGAGTAGGCCATTCGGCCCGTCGTACCAATGTGATCATGGCTGATCATCCCCAATCAGTACCCCGTTCCTGCCTTTCCCCATATCCCCTCACTCCGCTATCTTTAAGAGCCCCATCCAGCTTGAAAGTATCCAGAGAACCGGCCTCCACTGCCCTCTGAGGCAGAGAATTCCACAGACTCACCACTCTCTGTGAGAAAAAGTGTTTCCTCGTCTCTGTTCTAAATGGTTTACTCCTTACTCTTAAACTGTGTGGCCCCTGGTTCTGGACTCCCCCAACATCGGGTTTCCTGCCAAACCTTAACAATCTTATGTTTCAATGAGATGCCCTCTCATCCTTCTAAACTCCAGAGTGTAACAAGCCCAGCTGCTCCATTCTCTCAGCTAATGACAGTCCTTCCATCCCGGGAATTAACCTTGTAAACCTACGCTGCACTCCCTCAATAGCAAGAATGTCCTTCCTCAAATTATTTGTTAAGCTGATCATCCACAATCACTACCCCTTCAAAATGCTTTATATTTTACCAACTTAACTGAATGTGATTGATTGATTTGTACTTGGTACAGTGAAATTCTTTGTTTTGCACGACAAGTATAAAAGAGTAAAGGGCATTGACAAAGTTACATAAATATTCAATATTGTCCCAATGTGGAGGAAGGAACTGCAGATGCTGGTTTACACCGAAGATACACAAAATGCTGGAGTATTACTCAGTGGGACAGGCAGCATCTCTGGAGAGAAGGAATAGGGTAACGTTTCAGGTCGAGACCCTTCTTCAGACTGAAGGGTCTCAACCCAAAACGTCACCAAGTCAAAACGCCACCTAGCATCTTAGGATGAGTTGGGTCGAAGGGCCTGTTTCTATGCTGTACGACTCAGAAACTGCAGATGCTGGAATCTTGAGTAAAACACGAAGTGCTGGAGGAACTCCAATCTGGCAGCATCTGGGGAGGGAATGGACAGACAAAGTTTAAGATCAGCTTCTTCAGACTGATCCGAGGAAACATGCTCCCCTCCGTGACCTGGTATAGTGCTGACCTCTAGTGGCTAAGAAACTTCCGTTGACTGCAGACACAAAATGCTGGAGTAACTCAGCGGCAGCACCATCTCTGGAGAGAAGGAATGGCTGACGTTTCAGGTTGAGTATGAAGAAGGATCTCGACCCGAAACGTCACCCATTCCTTCTCTCCAGAGATGCTGCCTGTCTCGCTGAGTTACTCCAGCATTTTTGTCTACCTGCTGAGTTACTCTGGCACTTTGTGTATCCGTGTTCTCCAGAGATGCTGCA
This sequence comes from Amblyraja radiata, assembly GCF_010909765.2. Classification (NCBI taxonomy): domain Eukaryota; kingdom Metazoa; phylum Chordata; class Chondrichthyes; order Rajiformes; family Rajidae; genus Amblyraja; species Amblyraja radiata. Next base: position 3,918,245 of record NC_046002.1, on the reverse strand, counting down.
TTTAGTTACTTTTTAGTACATTTAGAGATACAGTGAGGAAACATTCTGCACACCGAGTCCGCGCCGTCCAACGATCATCCTGTACAGGTATAGCAGGCAGTGAAGAAAGCGAATGGCCTGTTGGCCTTTATAACACGAGTCATTGAGTATAGGAGCAAAGAGGTCCTTCTGCAGTTGTTCAGAGCCCTAGTGAGACCACACCTGGAGTATTGAGTGCAGTTTTGGTCATCTAATTTGAGGAAGGACATTCTTGCTATTGAGGGAGTGCAGCGTACGTTTACAAGGTTGATTCCCGGGATGGCGGGACTGTCATATGCTGAGAGAATGGAGCGGCTGGGCTTGTATACTCTGGAGTTTAGAAGGATGAGAGGATATCTCATTGAAACATATGAGATTGTTAAGGGTTTGGTCACGCTAGAGGCAGGAATGTTGGGGGAGTCCAGAACCAGGGGCCACAGTTTAAGAATAAGGAGTAAGCCATTTAGAACAGAGACGAGGAAACACTTATTCTCACAGAGAGTTGTGTGTCTGTGGAATTCTCTGCCTCAGAGGTCGATGGAGGCAGATTCTCTGAATGTTTTCAAGAGATAGGGCTCTAAGAAATAGCAGAGTCAGGGGATATGGGGAGAGGGCAGGAACGGGGTACTGATTGGGGATAATCAGCCACGATCACATTAAATGGCTGGCTCGAAGGGCCGAACGGCCTACTCCTGCACCTATTGTCTACACTACCACTGTCCTACACACTAGGGACATTTTACAAGTTTACTGAAGCCGATCGATCTACAAACCTGTAAGTCTTCGGCATGTGGGAGGAAACCGGAGCACCCGGAGAAACCCAGGAAGAATGTATAAATTCCGTACAGACGGCAACTGTAGTCAGGATCGAACCTGGGTCTCTGGCGCTGCAAGGCAGCAACTCTACCACTGCGCCACACACTGACCCATTGAGTTATTCTAGCACTTTGTGTCTTTAGTTTAGTTACCGAGGTGCAGGAAAAACCTTTGTTGCATGCTCATGGCCCTGTCCCACGGTACAAGTTCATTCCAAGAGTTCTCCCGAGTTTGCCCTGAGTCGAACTGCGAGATTTACGGTAATGGCCGCTCGTTGGTATTCGGGGCTCTCGTGGACATTTTTCATTACGTTGAAAAATCTTCACGAGAGCCGCTCGTTGGTATTCGGGGCTCTCGTGGACATTTTTCAACACGTTGAAAAATCTTCACGAGTCTTCCCGAGCTTACCTGCCCTTAGCGAGTCTTACCGAGTACCTGCCGTTAACGTTACGAGGCGCTAAGACGTCCCCGAGCTCCGACGTACCCGCTACGTTCAGTCTCCGTGCTTCCCACGCGTGTGATTTTTTAAAAACTCGGGAGCTCTTGGAATGAACTCGTACAGAGCCATAACCAATCAGTGGAAAGACAATGCATGATCAAAGTACAGATATATGAAAAAGGGAATAACTTGAATATGGTTTTGTGCAAGATAAAGTTCGATCAAAGATAGTCCGAGGGTCTTCAATGAGGTAGATAGAAGTTCATGACCCTCGTAACCCTATTCACCTGCCTTCTCCCCATAACCCACGACACCCATACTAATCAAGAAATCAATTAGTCTCCACCATAAAAATATCCATTGACACTCATTGAAATTCAGAGAGAAATGATTTGAAAGCGAGACCAATCGGCAAAATGTTTACGAAGTAACTGCAGATGCTGGAAAATCGAAGGTAGACAAAAATGTTGGAGAAACTCAACGGGTGAGGCAGCATCTATGGAGCGAAGGAAATAGGCAACGTTTCGGCCTGGTTTCGATGACATTTCAACCGACTAAATGCTTTTATTCACTTTGTACTGGAAGTGCGAGTGATTTAGTGAACCATGGCCAGAAACAAAGGAATTTCCGATTGAAATGAGACTCTCAATTTCCAAATAATGACTGTACTGAAGTGAGCAACCGTCTGAGAATGCAACTCTCCCAAACCCTCACTGTCTGAGCGAGGCCACGCGCAAACTAGAAGAATACCACGTCATATTTCGCTTGGGTAGCTTTGAATTCTCCATTTTTAAGTAATGTCCCATTCCAATGCAGATCCATTTCCTCCAAGATAGCTCCCTCCATCTAAATATCTCTAGTTTAATTTGGTGTGGTTTAGTTTACTGTAATTATATAGTTTGTAGTCAATTGTAAAAAAGTGATGTTTAAGAAAGAACTGCAGATGCTGGAAAATCAAAGATAGACAAAAATACTGGAGAAACGAAGGAATAGGTGACGTTTCGGGTAGAGACCCTTCTTCAGACTGATGTGGGGGGGCAGGAAGAAGAAAGGAAGAGGCGGAGACAGTGGGCTGAGGGAGAGGTGAGATGGGGAGGAGAAAGCAGGGACTACCTGAAATTGGAGAAGTCAATGTTCATACCGCTGGGGTGTAAACTGCCCAAGCGAAATATGAGGTGCTGCTCCTCCAATTTAGACAGAAAGGTCGGATTCGGAATGGGAGGGGGAGTTGAAGTGCTGGGCCACCTGGAGATCAGGTTGGTTAGTGCGAACTGAACGGAGGTGTTGGGCGAAGCGATATATAGATATATACACACACACACACACATATATATGTAGATATGTATGTATGTATATGTGTGTGTGTATATGTATACGTGTGTATGTGTATGTATATATGTATATTTATGTATGTATATGTATATATGAAGTCTGAAGTAGGGTCCCGACCCGAAACGTTACCTATTTCCTTCGCTCCATAGATGCTGCCTCACCCGCTGAGTTTCTCCAGCTTTTTTGTCTACCTTATATAACATAGTGATAATTCCCACCGCTACGGGTACCATGTAATCCAGTGCTACCATTAAAGTTCAGTCATCTTCCTCCTTTGTTCACCCGTGGTGGTCAGGGCTCCGCGGACAGCCTCTCGTCGGGATGATGGAGACTCCGGCGTCGGGACGGAACGGAAACAGGGAGCTCCAGAGGCGGCCTTTTCTCACCAGAGACCACGCGCGGCTTCACGGTGTTAAAAGTACACTTCTTCTGGCGATCCTCGGCAAAGGATCGCAGCTCCGAGATGGTAAAGTCCGCGCCGCGCTTGCGGCTTGAAGCTCCAAGCCGGTCTCCAGGAAAGGGCGCACCAATCCAGTTAGGCCACGGGGAGGGGACACGGAGAAAGATCACATCTCCCTCGAGGTAAGTGACTGAAAACGCCCCCCCCCCCATAAAAACATACCGAGAAACATTAAAACATACATTTTAGACAAACTAAAAATAACAAAAAAGTCAAAATAACACACAGGCTGCCATCTCTGCGCCACCCGATGACGTAAAAAGATCTTAATAAGTTCAAGGAGCAGAATTGGACCATTTGGCCAATCAAGTAGACTCCATCATTCAATCATGGCTGATCTATCTTTCCCTCTCAACCCCACTCACCTGCCTTCTCCCCATAACCCCTTGACCACCTTACTAATCAAGGATCTGCCAAATTCCGCCATCTGTCTGTGGCAATGAATTTCACAGATTCACCACCCTCTGACCGAAGGTCTCTACCCGAAACGTCGCCTACTCCTTTTCTCCATAGATGCTGCCTCACCCGTTAGTTTCCCCAGCATTTTTGTCTACTAAAGAAATTCCGTCTCCTTTTTAAAGGTAGACGCAAAATGCTGGAGTAACTCAGCGGGATAGCATTCAAGAGAGTTTGTCATGTGTCCCAGATCGGACAATGAAATTCTTGCTTTGCTTCAGCACAACAGAATATAGTAGGCATGAATACAAAACAAATCAGGGTGTCCATATACCATTATATAAATATATACACACATGAATAAATAAACAGATAAAGTGTAAATAAACAAATAATGGGCTATTAATGTTCAGAGTTTTGTTTGAGTTGAGTTTCATAGCCTGATGGCTGTGGGGAAGTGGCTATTTCTGAACTGTCCTCAGGCTCATGTACCTTCTACCTGAAGGTACATCCACGGGCATTTAGATTAATGTGTAGGAAAGAACTGCAGATGCTAGCTTAAATTGAAGAGACACAAAATGCTGTTGGGATCCTTCTCCAGACGTCACTTACAATAGAAACGTACAAAATTCTTAAGGGGTTGGACAAGCTAAATGCAGGAAGATTATTCCCAATGTTGGGGAAGTCCAGAACTAGGGGTCACAGTTTAAGGATAAGAGGGAAGTCTTTTAGGACCGAGATGAGAAAATCATTTTTTACACAGAGAGTGGTGAATCTGTGGAATTCTCTGTCACAGAAGGTAGTTGAGGCCAGTTCATTGGCTATATTTAAGAGGGAGTTAGACGTGGCCCTTGGGGCTAAAGGGATCAGGGGGTATGGAGAGAAGGCAGGGATGGGATACTGAGTTGGATGATCAGCCATGATCATATCGAATGGCGGTGCAGGCTCGAAGGGCCGAATGGCCTACTCCTGCACCTACTTTCTATGTTTCTATGTCACCTATTCCTTCGCTCCATAGATGCTGCCTCACCCGCTGAGTTTCTCCAGCATTTTTGTCTACCTGCACATCAGCACTATCTTACGCACGCTAAGGGTTACACTTATAATTTTAACAATGCAATTAACCAACAAACCTGTGTGTATTTGGAGTGCGGCAGGAAACCGGAGCACCCGGGGAAAACCCACGCAGGCCATGGGGAGAACAGCACCGTACAGACAGCACCCGCAGCCATTATCAAACCCGGGTCTCTGATGCCGCAAGGCAGCAACTCCACCGCCGCCCCACGTCAGCCTTCAAACGGTCCCGTTCCACTGACCAACGAGCAGAGACGACAACACGGAAAATCAAAAAGCACATTGTCGCCAGCGGAAGGAAAAAAAACCCAAGAACAAAGCGTTTCGAGTTCTAAAGTTTTATGATAAACAGCCTCCACCACAAAGTGGACGACTGTTCGTGGAAACTCTAATCTAAAAACCAAAGGGCTTCCAAGTAAAGAGCAAACTTTATACAGTGTCATGATCGGTACACAAATGGGAAAGGAAGAGTATCAAACACAACGGTGAACTTCACAAATGTAAAAAGGTTAAGGAAAATTAAAAAGCGAGACCTTGACGTCTGTCCGACCGACCGTATGTCAGCAGTTCAAATACAGCTTATTTCTTTCCTGAAAAGTGAAAAGTCTCCGCTTTCTGTTTCTTGGTGTCGCTTCTCTTGGCTTTCAGATTCAAGTTCAAATGTTGTTGATAAAACGAGCGCCTTCCCGGCACCGCTATTCGTTGGCTTCGCCGTCAGCTTGCGCCATGTAAGCGTCCAGCTCGGCGTCCAGGTGGCCCTTGGTCTTCGACATGTACGCGTCCAGTTGATTGTCCAGCTGCTCCCTGGTCAGTGGGGGGCGGGTGGCTCCTCTCCCCCGGCCCCGGCCTCGCCCCCGGCCTGGGAATCCCCCTCGTCCGCGGCCCACCATCCCGCCGCGACCTATGGAGGAAAAAAAAAAAATCGCTGTCAGGTTGGGTGCAGATCGTGGGTTTAGTCATCAGCGACAAGCTTTCTTTTGAACATCCCTTTAGTTTAATTTAAGTCTAGGCTTAAGCTCAGGGGCGATGCGCCTTTGCATCCCTCTTCCCATCAGAACTGCCCCCTCCATCGACTCCATTAAGTCGAGACTTAAAACTGATCTTTACTCTCAAGCTATTCTTGACGTCCTCTGAGGGAGGGCTATATGTATGTACTTAATCTATGAACCAATGTTGTATAACGTTAGTACCTCCACCAATGCAAAGCACTTTGATCAACGAGAGTTGTTTGTTACTGTGCTGCTGCCTCACAGCACCAGTGAAAAAACAAATACAAGTTGTGGTCACCCAAGCAGCAGCTGCTGGCACCCATCAGGATGAGAGTTGGCTTTGGGCAGTTTAGTTTAGAGATACAGCGCAGGAACAGGCCCTTCGGCCCACCAGGTCCGCGCCGACCTGCACATTAACACTATCCTACACACACTCGGGAATTTTATTTGCATTTACCAAGCCAATTAACCTACAAGCCTGCACGTCTTTGGAGTGTGGGAGGAAACCGAAGGTCTCAGAGGTCACAGGGAGAACGTGCAAACCCCGTAGTCGGGATCGAACCCGGGTCTCCGTCGCTGCATTCGCTGTAAGGCAGCAACTCTACCGCTGCGCCACCGTGACCGCCCAATGGTACATGGCCATTTTCCTGGAAACATACTGAAACATACTGCGGAAAAATCACTGCACCTAGGTTACACATCAAAGATCCTATAGCGGGCAAGACAGTCCACTCGACGAAAGTGACATAGTACGGTCATGGGCAGATTCATGGGTAATTTAAGGCCCCATTTCGGTAAACCGGCTTCCGTCTCCGCACCAAAGATCCCTTAGGATACTAGTGCGGAGACGGATGCCGGTTACGAAGACATCCTCGTAAAAATAAAAGTTATGTGGGAAAAATCTTCTCCTCATTTTCAGAACTTTAATTTATTAACACAAACCGTTCCCCCGCAATGTTGATTACACTGCGAGTCGGGTCGGGTCCGGTTATGGAAATGGATGAAAAAAAGGCCCACGTTCCGCTCCATTCAGATTCAATTTTAATTGTCATTGTCAGTGTACAGTACAGAGACAATGAAATGCAGTTAGCATCTCTCTGGAAGAACGACACGTTGCGTACTACACGTCAGCCCATTGCATTTAGCAGGAGTGGTCCATCTTGCACCGCTATAGGATCTTTGGTTCACATGACACTAAATCATTGAGTCAGTGAATCAAGCATCTTGGTCACCAGCACCACCCAAGGCAAATGCTCGCAGCTATTTAACGCTCGGACACAGAGAGGCACTGGGTCCGATCGACTCCCAACACTAACCTCTGCCGCCGATTCCTCCTCGTCCCGGCGGCCCGCCCCGGCCCAAGCCTCCTCGGCCTCTCATCCCACCCCGCTTGAGGCCTAACCGCGGCATTCCACCGCGCCCTCGGTTTGGACCCTGGCCTGGAGGGGGGGGGAAGAAAAAAAAGAGGTTAGATCCACGAGGCCGACCCTCCGTCTCTCCCACCCACAGCCACGCAAACTCGTACGGATACTTTAGTTTAGTTAAGTCAAGAGAGTTTTTAAGAAGGAACTGCAGATGCTGGAAAATCGAAGGTAGACAAAAGTGCTGGAGAAACTCAGCGGGTGCAGCAGCATCAATGGAGCGAAGGAAATAGGCAACATTTCGTGCCGAAATTGTTCCATAGATGCCGCCTCACCCGCTAAGTTTCTCCAACATTTTTGTCTACCTTCAGTAGAAGTTGCGATCACTGTCGTACATAGCATTGTAAGGCACCGTGCCCGTTGATGTTTTCAACGCTGATGATGACAGCTAAATCCATCTGAATATACCGGCACACCCGAGCAGGTTAATATGGAGAACAGCGCTGCATTACCAGCACAGTGCCTCCTACCTCTGAGCGAAATTCCGCCTCTCATGCCTCCTCGTCCGCCACGGCCCAGACGCACGCCTCCTCTCGGCGATCCCCGGCCGACCATCGGTCCTCGAGCCAAAGCCCCTACCGGTCGTCCCAGTCTTGCTTGAATGTTGCTCTTACCTAGTCGTTGTTTCAGACTCTTCTGGGCCATAAAGTTACACAATTAACTCTTACACTAACAATCGCACAATCAGCGTGCATGCGCGCGTGCGCCTCGCAAGGTGGGGTCCCGGCCGAGGGGAGGCACCCCAGGCAAGAGCAAGCAGGCAACATGCGGCGGCTTCGGTTGGCACTGCCGCCCAAGGGCAAGACGGCATGGATCCCGCCACGCCGTCCCTGCTGGTCACCAAGGCCCGAGTCACGGAGGCACAGAGTTATACAAGCAGGCCCTTCAGCCCACCTTGTCAATGATGACCAAGATGCCCCCATCTAAGCCAGTCCCATATCCCCATAAACCTTTCCTATCCATGCAACCTGTCCAGCCCCATATTCCTTTGAAGTCTGAAGAAGGGTCATCCATTCCTTCTCTCCAGAGATGCTGCCTTTCCCGCTGTGTTACTCCAGCTTTTTGTGCCTACCTTTGGTTTAAAACAGCGCCTGCAGTTCCTCCCTACCCATGGTCGTCTAATCCTTTCATATGTTCATAACTTCAATGCCCATAATTAGGCCAGACGGCACATCAAGTCTACTCCGCCAGTAGATCATGGCTGATCTATCTTTCCCTCTCAACCCCATTCTCCTGCCTTCTCCCCATAACCCCCGACACACTTACTAATTGAGAATCTGTCAACCTTCGCCTTAAAAATACCCATCGGCTTTGCCTCCACGGCCGTCGGTGGAGCCTAGCTAACCATTCCTACCCGTGCGCCTTTCGACAGGTCTTTTACAGGCTATCATGGTAAGTCACGCAACATTTTGCTTTGCCCATATCTCTCTATTATCTCTCCCCCTGCCCCAAACGTCAGATGAGGATATTTTAAAACTGCACAAAGACAAAAATGTTGGCTAGAGATAACTCAAGAGATCCAGCCACATAAATTAAGGTGCACATTCAGCTACATAAGGAAATAAAAGTCGAATGAAACAATAGGCCCTTATAGCGAGAATGGCAGGACTGGCATATGCTGAGAGAATGGAACGGCTGGGCTTGTATACTCTGGAGTTTAGAAGGATGAGAGGGTATCTTATTGAGACATATAAGATTAAGGGTTTGGACACGCTAGAGGCAGGAAACATGTTCCCGATGTTGGGGGAGTCCAGAACCAGGGGCCACACAGTTTAAGAATAAGGGGTAGGCCACGATGAAACACTTTTTCCTCAGAGAGTTGTGAGTTTGTGGAATTCTCTGCCTCAGAGGTCAGTGGAGGCCGGTTCTCTGGATACTTTCAAGAGAGAGCTAGATAGGGCTCTTAAAGATAGCAGAGTCTGGAGAAATGGGGAAAAGGCAGGAACGGGGTACTGATCAGCCATGATCATATTCAATGGTGGTGCTAGCTCGAAGGGCCGAATGGCCTACTCCTGCACCTATTGTCTATAAGATTAAAATACAAGGACTGTCCAGGGATGATTGGGTTAACGTTAGGAGGGTTTGACGGCCCTGGAGAAAACCCACGCGGTCACGGGGAGAACGTGCAAACTCCGTACAGACAGCACCCGTGGTAAGGATCGACCCCGGGTCTCTGGCGCCGTGAGGCAGCAGCTCTGCCGCACCGCCATTCTCCAACAAGCAACCAGGGGGTGATCGTTACAACAGAAAATAGGTGCAGGAGGCCATTCGGCCCTTCGAGCCAGCACCGCCATTCAATGTGATCATGGCTGATCATCCCCAATTAGTGCCCCGTTCCTGCCTTCATTGCGATCATGCGTTGATTCATTGCGATCATGGCTGATCGTCCCCAATCAAATAGAAACATAGAAGATGAAATACACAGCTTTTAAAATTCAGCACACAGAGCGTTTAAAATTTAAGAATGAACCCACTTCACGGGGTCCAGCCGTTAAAGGAGTAATACTTTCAGTGCAATAAAATATATATAAATATCACCCTGGACAACAAGCAACCCTCGGCACAGAATGAATCAGAAACTCACCGAGCCTTCGACAATTTGGGTGCTTTCGTTTAACATGTGGAAAAATGTTGAGTGTGTGTCAATCTTGAGACTTGGGCACTACTGAACAGCTTTTTCAGGCGCTACTTAATGCCAATTATCTCCAATCCTCGACTTTCTCCTCCCTTTACACACCGCGGAAACGATGCGACAGCTCTATTCATTTGGAAAACTTTTTTTTTTTCCCCCACAGGGAACATCCAGTTTCGTGTGACGGATCCAATGACCCGAAAGTTTATTTCCATGACAGGACAGTGGGAACACTGACATCCTGCATTAAAATACAAGTGGCTCCCAGGAAACAAACGGATGCAAATGACGAGTCCGGACAATGCACGTGGCTGGAGGCTCCAGAGTCCATTTCCCCCCAGAGAAAATAGTTTTGCCATCTCGTCTTGGCGACATCATCGCCTGCTTCCCACCGCAGAGGGAGCAAACCGGTAAACGGGGTCGATGTGGTCGATTGGCGAGGACTACTATCGTCAGGAGCGACGGTGCATGCCGTGGGAACTGAGGGGGGGGGGGGGGGGGGGGGGGAAAGGGCACCGGGATGTTGCCGCTCACCTGCTTCAGCTTCAGAGCAGCCTGAACAGAGGGTCTGTTCTCCATCTGCTGCGCTAACCGGCGGTTTCTGGCACTGGCCAGCTGCTGTTGTTGCATCGTTGCGCGGATGCTCACCGTTGGAGGCTGTTTGTTCTTCAGCATGTTGGTAAAGCTTCAAGGTTGAACAGAAGTGGTTTAAACAGGTTTAAATACACACAACTCAGCACAGGCAACTCGAGCCCCTCCGGCTACGGTGTTCCCCCGGTCCCCATTTTGACAACCTCCTTCCTGTGTTAAGAGAGAAGTGGCACAATGCTTTTTGGTGGTTTAAAATGCATTCATTCCCTTGTAAGTCTGGCGTTGCAACCATTGCAGGTGTGGTATCAAGAGGAGGAAAGACACGCAAGCAGTCGGCAGCGGAAAGAGGAAAGCCAGCACAATAGGAGATGGAGGGGGGGGGGGGGGACACTGGCTCCGGTGAGAGGGGGAAAACTTGAGCAGCAAGGTAAATCGAAGAAATTAGAAGCACAGCAATTGCACAGGGCATTAAAAGAAAGTCAAACAAGGTCTGAAGAAGGGTCTCAACCAAAAACGTCACCCATTCCTTAGATGCTGCCTCACCTGCCGATTTACTCCAGCATTTTGTGTCTACCTTCGATTTTATCCTGCATCTCCAGTTCCTTCTCAAACAAGGTGCGCCTGGTTTCAGAGACACTCATATAGGCCCACAAGCTTTCTAAATACTACTAAATCGCAGCAAATTCTGCAGAAGTAGTATATATAGAGCCACAAATCTGCACTGCACAGATGCAAGTCCCGGGTGGACTGTAGACTAACTATGACAGTTTACCACTTCCAAAAGGCGCATCTAGTCCTAGTCACAAATCAGTTCCACAAACACTGGTCAGCAAGAGTCTGCATCAACCTCGGAGAAATTTAGTTACCACTTATCTGTGTAAGCCATTTGGCAGATCAGTTTGAAGAAACCAACCAACTGACAAAGGGTCTTGACCCGAAACGTTACCCATTCCTTCTCTCCAGAGATGATGCCCGTCCCGCTGAGTTACTCCAGCTTTTTTGTGTCTACATTCGATTTAAACCAGCATCTGCAGTTCTTTCCTACACAGAAAGGTTTAATACTTTGCTCCTGTAGCCAGAACACAGACGGTTCTTCTCGCAACACTGAAGATAGCGAAGGAGGTGTGTGTGTGCATCTTATTTTAAACTGGTGAAGTCCAGTGTTGGTCTACTTTCTATATTTTTCTTGTCTTTCAGTGGAAAACATTCCCCAACTTTTACCCTATCTCTGGGGTAAAACTTTTTTTTTTTTAATGTAAATACTGGTTCTGTTCTATGGAGCGAAGGAAATAGGCAACGTTTCGGGCCGAAACACTTCTTCAGACTGAAGAAGGGTTTCGGCCCAAAACGTTGCCTATTTCCTTCGCTTCGTAGATGCTGCCGCACCCGCTGAGTTTCTCCAGCATTTTTGTCTACCTTCGATTTTCCAGCATCTGCAGTTCCTTCTTAAACAACTGTTCTGTTGATTTGCACAATCCCGCAGGCATTGCCACTTTCATTTCAATGTACATCTTGTATGTGTATGTGACAAATAAAGTTGACTTGACTTGAGATTGTGCATTGACACCCCATCTATTCCCCTCATTATCTTGTACACCTCTATTAGATTGTCCCACAACCTCCTGAGCTCCAAGGAATAAAGTCCTAGCCTGTCCAACATCTCCCTAGGGCTCAAGCCTTCGAGTCCTGGCAACATCCTCGGAAATCTCTTCAGCGCTAACACCACCTTTCCAGCTGAACAGACATCTTTCCTATGACAGGGGCGACCAAGACTGATCACTTGGGTTACGAGTGAGTGAAACAGAGTTGAGAATAGTTGATTGCAGCAACTAGGAATGATACCGTTAAGCCGGTGGAGTGAAATGGAAAGTGCGAAGAGCGGCCCGTCAGCAAGCACCTCTGCATCTTCGGAGAGGCTGGGCCGTCTTCACGACTTAAGCGGAGGGGAAAAGGGAAAGCGAAAGCAGCAGATTTTGTGCCACTTACAAGACCCCCAGCTGTACACGGGAGGGCTTTGGACTTCAATCACAGTGCCCACCGGCTGCCTCTTACTGACCAGACCACACGGCTCAGCACGTGTGTCCGTCACGGACAGCACGGGGGGCGGTTGCAACCCAGAGTTTGTGTACAAATTTATCCAGGGAAAAAACCCCACAAGTAATTGAAGGACGGGGAGGGGGGGAGATACAAGACTGGGCCGGCAATTTTACCACTATGGTGATTTCCATTAAATCACATTCTTACGAACAGCTTTTTTTTTTTAAATGTTCGGTTCAACAGCCCTGCGTCATGCTACTTTTGTACCGCATAGGCCACCATCCTTCACAAAACTTTTGTTTGTTTGCACCTGATAACTGCTTTATGTTAAGCGCCATCAACTGGCGTAGCAGTGATACTTAAGGGAAGAGCAATATTCTCATCTGATGAATCCCTGGATACCATTGTGCACTTTTTTATCTCTTTTAATTGCTAATCAGCTACATGAGTGGCTTGAAATGTTGCCGGCTGTCTCACCGCTCATTCAGTGACATCTTGGTTGTACTTTTCAGCACAATCTTTGGTGTTGATGGGGCTGACATTATGAGACTTGGATGCTCTGAAAGGAACAAAAAAAGGCAGAGAATTAGCTCATTGCTGATAAATAATGAACACACCACTACAATCTTTTTAAACATTGTGATCTAATTTTTAATTACATGATCAATGAACACCTCTGAAATAATTTGGTGTATCAAGATTATAGACAAAAGATGCAGGAGTTGGCCACTCGGCCCTTCGAGCCAGCACTGCCATTCAATGTGATCATGGCTGATCATCCCCAATCAGTACCCCGTTCCTGCCTTCTCCCCATATCCCCTGACTCCGCTATTTTTAAGAGCCCTATCTAGCTCTCTCTTGAAAGCATCCAGAGAACCGGCCTCCACCGCCCTCAGATGCAGAGAATTCAACAGACTCACAACTCTCTGTGTGAAAGTGTTTCCTCATCTCCGTTCTAAATGGCTTACCCCTTATTCTGAAACTGTGGTCCCTGGTTCTGGACTCCCCCAACATCGGGAACATGTTTCCTGCCTCTAGCTTGTCCAAACCCTTAATAATCTTATATATCACAATGGTGCGGGCAGCTGGTAGAGCCGTTGCCTCACAGCGGCAAAAACCTGGATTCAATCCTGACCCAGGGTGGAGTCGGCGCATTCTCCCTGGGTGCTCCGGTTTCCTCCGACAAGACGTGCGGGTTGTTTGCAGGTGAGAAAGGTGGATGAGAAAATGGGAGAACACGGAGCTGGAGAGAAAGGGTGATCGATGGTTGGGGTGGACAGCTCAAGTGCACCGAAGTACAGTGAAATGCTTTTGTTGCGCGATGACATTCGACCCATTCACATCGTACATATACACGATAAGGGAATGACATTTAGCGCAAGGTAAAGCCAGTAAAGTCCAATCAATGTCTAAGAAAGAACTGCAGATGCTGGTTTAAATCTTCAGACTCAATACGCAACGTTTCGGGTCGAGACCCTTATTTCAGAAGCAAATGTTTTTTTTTCCTTTCATAGTCTCGACCCGAAACGTCGTCTATTCCTTCTCTCCAGGGAAGCTGCCTTGTCTACCTTCAATTTAAGCCAGCATCGCTGGAGAATGTGGACAGGTGCTGTTTTGTGCCTTCTTCTGTTCCTCCCACTGAGCAATCCACGTGGCCCATGCACCAACCCCGCCCACCCCAAGCCCTGAACTTCCTCAACCAGACGCAACTAAATTTCCTTCGCTCCATGGATGCTGCCTTGCACGCTGAGTTTCTCCAGCAACAACATTTACGGTAGCTCTTCTCCAATAATCCTTTTTTGCTTAAATACACACAGACATATGCAAACTAAACTCTTGTTTGTGTATGTTTGTATATATGCATACAAACAGACACAGACATGTCACAGTCACACAGACATAGACATGTCACACATAGTCACAGAGACAAAGTCTTAGACAGACATAGACACACACACAGACATATACAGACACACACGTATACACACACACAGACATATACACACACACACACATACATAGACAGACACAAACATATACATACAGACACACAAACATATACAGACACACATATACATACACAGACACACATACATACACACACACATATACACAGACACACACACACATATACACAGACACACACACACATATACACACACACACATACACACATATACACACAGATACACACACACACATATATATACACACACACACACACATATATACACACACATATACACACACACACATATACACACACACACACACACACACACATATACACACACACACACACACACACATATATACACACACACACACATATATATACACAGAGACAGAGACAGACAAAATGGCCGCCGGGACAAGATGGCGGCGCCGAGTTGACGTCAGCGGGACGACCGTTCAACCGCCGCCGCGGCGAGACGACGACGATGACCGGGCTGGCGCTGGGCACCGAAGCTCCGTGGGGCCAAATCGCCATCGCTGGCTGCCACCACCACCACCACCACCCAGCCAGCGAGCCTCTCAGCGAGACTCAAACGTGCAGCCGGCGGCCCCTGTTGTCCGTTGCCAGCCGAGCCGCCGCCATCATCTCCCTCGCCTCGCCCGCTAAGTCCCTCACACACTCACCTGCGATGGGCAGAGCGGCGCCGTACGGCCTCTGCCGGAGTTGTACAGCAGAGTCCATGTTTGGGGGGGGGCCGAGAGCGGAGAGAAAGAGAGAGGGAGGGAGGTGAAGGGGAGCCGATACCGCGGCGTCAACAACCTCAGTCGGCGGCGGCGGCGGCGGGAGGTTGAGGAAGGGGGAGGAGAGGCCCGGTCACGTGGTCCCAGTCAGCACCCGTCAGTCAGGCAGTTGGGAGGCGGGGTCTCCGTGACGTTAGTGGGCGTGGATTTTGGTCCCCGAGGCGCCTGCCCGTCAACGACGGTGGTCACGTGGTCGTCTGTGGGGCGGGGCGGCGGCTCCACCTCCTCCTCCGGTAGGCCGAGCCGCCCGCCCGTCAACGAGTGGGCGGGACCTTCCCACCTGCCAGAGGGGTGCCAAGTCACGTGGGCCTGGGAGGAGGAGGGACGGGCTTTGCTGCTGCTCCGGTTGGTCCAGCCGCCCGCCAGTCAACTGATATCACGTGGTCCCCCCCCCGCCAGTGCGCCGACGTTGCTGGGGGGGTGGGCGGGATGGCTTCTCCTCCTCTGGTAGGCCGAGCCGCCCGCCAGTCAACCAGTGGGAGGGATCTTCATGACGTCGCGGAGGGGCGGGACCCACTGCCCAGCTGTCACGTGGTGCAGTGAGGGGGCGGGGCGGATTCTGCTTCTCCTCCGGTAGGCCGAGCCGCCCGCCAGTCAACCAGTGGGCGGGGTCTTCATGACTTAGGGGATGGGCGGGACCCACGGCCCAGCTGTCACGTGCTACAGGGAGGGGGCGGGGCGGATACTGCGCCTCCTCTGGTAGGCCGAGACGCCCGCCTGTCAACCCCTCCATGACGTAGAGAAGGGGCGGGACCCGCTGTTAGCTGTCACGTGGTGCAGGGAGGGGGCGGGGCGGATGCTGCTTCCCCTGCGGTAGGCTCAGCCGCCCGCCAGTCAACCGGTGGGCGGGAACTACATGACGTCGCGGAGGGGCGGGACCCGCTGCCTAGCTGTCACGTGGTACAGGGAGGGGGCGGGGAGGCAGGAGGGGGGGTCCTCAAGGTCACGTGAGGCTGAGAGGCTGCCCACTTGGGTCAAACAGGTAACAAGAGGCTGCTTTTGTCTTTCTAACATCCATCAATAATAACCTTATGGATCCACAGGGGGCATTTTATTCATGGGTAGAGGTACCTGTGGGGGGAGGTTGGCTGCAACACCTTGTATGTGTATGTGACAAGTAAAGTTGACTTGACCTGACCTGAACCTTCAGTGAGCCTTGTACAGAGGCAGAAAACAGAAAATATAAACATAGTACATATTGAGGAAGGACATTCTTGCTATTGAGGGAGTGCAGCGTAGGTTCACCAGGTTAATTCCCGGGATGGCGGGACTGTCATATGCTGAGAGAATGTGGAGCGGCTGGGCTTGTACACTCTGTGGAGTTTAGAAGGATGAGAGGCAATCTTATCGAAACATATAAGATTATTAAGGGTTTGGACACGCTAGAGGCAGGAAACATGTTCCAGATGTTGGGGTAGTCACACACACACAGTTTAAGAATAAGGAAAAAGCCATTTAGAACGGAGACGAGGAAACACTTTTTCTCACAGAGAGTGGTGAGTCTGTGGAATTTTCTGCCTCAGAGGGCAGGTTCTCTGGATGCTTTCATGAGAGCTGGATAGAGTACTTAAAGATAGCGGAATCAGGGGATATGGGGAGAAAGCAGGGACGGGCTACTGATTGGGGATGATCAGCCATGATCACAATGAATGGCGGTGCTGGCTCGAAGGGCCGAATGGCCTACTCCTGCACCTATTGTCTATTGTCTATAACGGGAGAAAAAAGTTCAGTGTGTGTATATACACATGCACACATAGTCAATAAATAACCAATATGGTGTAATAATAATAATAATAGTCTGTTGCAGTTCAGAGCTTATTTGTTGTCGTGTTTAATAGCCCGATGACTGTCGGGAAGAAGCTGTTCCTGAACCTGGGCGTCCCTGTACCTCCTGTGACAAAGGAGGAGGACTGGCTGAACTTTGTGCCTTCCACCACAGTGAAGAATGCTGTTGGTGGATGTTTGTGTTAAATCTTATTGTGTATAAGAGTCTGTGGAATTCTCTGCCTCAGAGGGCGGTGGAGGCGGGTTCTCTGGATGCTTTCAAGAGAGAGCTAGATAGGGCTCTTAAAGATAGCGGAGTCAGGGGATATGGGGAGAAGGCAGGAACGGGGTACTGATTGGGGATGATCAGCCATGATCACATTGAATGGCGGTGCTGGCTCGAAGGGCCAAATGGCCTACTCCTGCACCTGTTGTCTATTGTCTATTGTATGGTGTGCTCCTTTTTAAGTGTATCACTGCTGGCAAATTCATTTCACTGGACCTTCGGGCGCATGTGACGAATAAAATTGACTTTGACTTTTGACT
This sequence comes from Amblyraja radiata, assembly GCF_010909765.2. Lineage (NCBI taxonomy): Eukaryota > Metazoa > Chordata > Chondrichthyes > Rajiformes > Rajidae > Amblyraja > Amblyraja radiata. Next base: position 3,900,973 of record NC_046002.1, on the reverse strand, counting down.
TCACAGTGGCAATGGTGAAATGAGCGCGTGGCCAGGGTGGTGTGGGTCTTTGTTGATGTTGGCTGCCTTTTTGAGGCAGCGAATTCGATAGATCCCTTCGATGGTGGGGAGGTTAGAGCCGATGATTCCCTTTTTTTGGTCTGGAGACGTCGGCCATTCCTCCTCCACAGATGCTGCCTGTCCCGCTGAGTTACTACAGCTTTTTGTGTCTGTCTACATAATAATATCGAATATCTTTTTTTATTGTCATTGCACATAGGCAAGAGCGGAACTCGCTATCAAAACATGGAGGGGACGGTTAGGGGGGACAATTTTTCGGCGCATACTCACGCGCGAGGCTTCGGAAAAAGGTTTTTCTCACCTCAGTCTTAAATGACCTCCCCTTTATTCTAAGACTGTGTGTGGCCCCTGGTTCTGGACTCGCCCAACATTGGGAACATTTTTACTGCATCTAGCTTGTCCAGTCCTTTTATAATTTTATATGTTTCTATAAGATCCCTTCCTCTCATCCTTCTAAACTCCAGTGAATACAAGCCTAGTCTTTTCAATCTTTCCGCATATGACAGTCCCGCCATCCCAGGGATCAATCTTGTGAACCTACTCTGCACTGCCTCAATCACAAGGATGTCCTTCCTCAAATTAGGAGACCAAAACTGTACACAATAGTCCAGATATCAAGTCAAGTCACATTTATTTATATAGCACATTTAAAAAACAACTCTCGTTGGCCAAAGTGCTTTACATTTGTTATAAGAATAGTATAAACAAACAAACTACATACATATATACATATAACCCTCGCTCAGTGGACGTCAGGAAAGGCTTGGGAATATAGATAAGATTTTAGTCTTGACTTAAAGGAGTCGATGGAGGGGGCAGTTCTGATGGGAAGGGGGATGCTGTTCCACGGTCTAGGAGCTGCAACCGCAAAGGCGCGGTCGCCCCTGAGCTTATGCCTACACCGTGGGATATTCAGCAGCCCCAAGTCGGCCGATCTGAGGGACCTGGAGGTGGAGTGAGAAGACTTTTAATGTAGGTGGGTGAAAGCCCATTGAGGGCTTTGTAGACATGGAGGAGGATCTTGAAGTTTATACGGAACCGCACAGGGAGCCAGTGGAGAGAGTTTCGCCAGGATCGGGGTGATGATGTGGTCCCTTTTTCGGGTGCTCGTCAGGAGTCTCGCACACTGGGGCGTTTTGGACCAGTTGCAGGCGGGACAGGGAAGATTGGCTGATGCCAGTGTAAAGAGAGTTGCAGTAATCTAGGCGGGAGGAGATGTGGTCTCACCAGAGCCCTATACAGTCGGGATGGAACCCGGGTCTCCGGCGCTGCATTCGCTGTAAGGCAGCAACTCTACCGCTGCGCCACCGTGACTGCCCTTAAGTTATTTTATGTGAATCAGACACTTTTGTGTAAAATTGACTATTGATGATAAAGATGTCTCTCTGCCGTTGTCTATTTTATTCTTTCTTTCAGGGCAAAGAAAGTGTGAGCCTGAGCAGTTTCTTTCTCCAAGATGTCGTCTTTGTGGTGGTCCGTTGCGTTTCTTCCTCTCTGGGCTCTCCTCCCAGTTACAGGTAAAAGGCAAGGCAAGGCAAGGCAACTTTATTTATATAGCACATTTCATACACGAGGCAGACTCAAAGTGCTTCACATAAAAACATGTCATACAATAAATGAAATAATAAAATGAAATAAAATAGAAGAACTAAAAGAAAAGAAAAGCAAAATTAAAAATGCATTATAAAAAGTGCAAAAGTTAAAAGTGCAATGTAATTAAGATTTAGCTGAAAGCTAAAGTAAACATAAAAGTTTTCAGTCTTGTTTTAAAAGTGGTCAAAGTTGGGGCAAGTCTTAAACCTTCAGGAAGTTTATTCCAGCTATTTGATGCATAGTAACTAAATCCTGCTTTCCCATGTTTTGTATTTACTCTGGGAATCACTAGCAGATTGGTTTCAGAAGATCTTAGCGGTCTAGAAGGCTTATATAGTGGAAGCATGTCAGTGATATACTTTGGCCCTAAACCATGTAGTGATTTATAGGTGAGCAGCAGGATTTTAAAATCAATTCTCTGACATACAGGGAGCCAATGTAAGGATTTAAGAATTGGTGTAATGTGTTCAGTTGATCACAGGAAGGCCGCGCGTGTGAGGGCTTTGGAGAGGGTGCAGAGAAAATGTCGTTCAGTCGAGCCTAGTTCAGTTTATTGTCACTTGTGACTTGGTGAGACCACACCTGGAGTATTGCGTACAGTTTTGGTCTCCTAATCTGAGGAAAGACATTCTTGCCATAGAGGGAGTGCAGAGAAGGTTCACCAGGCTGATTCCTGGGATGGCAGGACTTTCACATGAAGAAAGACTGGATAGACTCGGCTTGTACTCGTTAGAATTTAGAAGATTGAGGGGGGGATCTTATAGAAACTTACAAAATTCTCACGGGGTTAGACAGGCTAGATGCAGGAAGTGTTTAAGAAGGAACTGCAGATGCTGGAAAATCGAAGGTACACAAAAATGCTGGAGAAACTCAGCAGGTGCAGCAGCATCTATGGAGCGAAGGAGATAGGCAACGTTTCGGGCCGAAACCCTTCTTCAGACTGAAGAAGGGTTTCGACCCGAAACATTACCTTCGCTCCATAGATGCTGCTGCACCCGCTGAGTTTCTCCAGCATTTTTGTGTGCCCTAGATGCAGGAAGATTGTTCCCGATGTTGGGGAAGTCCAGAACAAGGGGTCACAGTTTAAGGATAAGGGGGAAGTCTTTTAGGACAGAGATGAGAGAAAACAAAATTCACACCAAGAGTGGAATTCTCTGCCACAGAAAGTAGTTGAGGCCAAAGTTCATTGGCTATATTTAAGAGGGAGTTAGATGTGGCCCTTGTGGCTAAAGGGATCAGGGGGTATGGAGAGAAGGCAGGGATGGGATACTGAGTTGGATGATCAGCCATGATCATATCGAATGGCGGTGCAGGCTCGAAGGGCTCAATGGCCTAATCCTGCGCCTATTTTTTATGTTTCTATGTTTCCCCCTCCTCTCCTTCCCCCTACGGAAGGAGAGGAGGGGGAAGGAGAGGAGGGGGAAGGCAGGTACAGGAGGATACTGAGTTGGATGATCAGCCATGATCATATTGAATGGCGGCGAAGGGCCGAATGGCCTACACCTGCACCTATTGTCTATATTTCTATGTGTACAGTGAAAAGCTTTTGTTGCGTGCTAACCAGTCAGCGGAAAGACAATACGTGGTTACAATTGCCTGTCGATCTCCACATGGGACAATAGGGCACTGACAGTCTTCCTCCCTCTCGCTTTTCCAGCCGGGCTGCCGTGCGCGGCGCAGAGTTTCGGCTGGACCTCCGCGGTCTGCGTGTGCAACGCCACGTACTGTGACACCATGGAGCCCGTGGTGGTGCCCGCCAAGGGTCGCTACCTACTGTACGAGACCAGCAGGGCCGGGAAACGACTCCAACTCACGAGGGGGCTGGTCCAGCCCAGCGCCAAAGGCCAAGGTACAGCCTGCACCTCCTTATTCCGATAACGTTACGATAGAACTTTATCTACCCCAGGTGGGAGGAACTGATAAAGCCGAATTTGGTTAAAAATATAAGAAGATATTAAATTGGTTCCTGGGCTACCTTACAGCTTATATTTAGTCTCAAATTAGGCTTGCCGTGTGTGAGATAATAAATACTCTAACATTTGTCTCCCAAGTGACGAGAGTGGAAGCAGAGAAGGAGCTAGATTGATCTCTTTGAGGTCAAAGGTTCAAAGGTTGATTTATTGTCACATACACCTAGATGTAGTGAAATTATTTTTTGCCAATGCAGCACATAAAAAAGAATACAAACATAACAATAATAAATAGCTTTAACATAAAAACATCCCCCCACAATGGTTCCCATTATGGGGGAAGGCACAAAGTCCAGTCCCATCCCCAATGTCCACCCATAGTCGGGCCTATTGAGGCCTCCACAGTTGCCTCTACGGAGGCCCGATGTTCCAGGCCGTCCTCGCCGGGTGATGATGTTCCGGCGTCGGGAGAGTCCTCTCAGCGGCATGGGAACCCTGGAACGGCCGCCTCCCTACTCGAGACCGTGGCTTCCGGAGCCGACAAGGCCGCGCCGAATGGAGCTCAACTGGCGATCTCGTCGCGAGATCCCAGGCTCCCGATGTAAGTTCAGCGCCGCAGCTCCGCGATGTTTTTAACGCCGGTCCCAGCTCACCGGAGTTCCAGCGCGGCGACCCAGGCAAGGCACCGCCCGCCCCGCAATGGCGCTCCAGCGCTGCACCGCCGTCCTCAGACCCGCAGCTCTGCCGCCGCCGATGCCGAGGCTCCGGGCGGTCCCCTCAGGAAATGCCGCTCCAGGCATGCCTGGCACCAAGTGTCCGATGTTTATGAGGGAGGAGATGACGAGAGAGGAGAAGCTAGATTGATCTAAGGGATTGTGACAAAATGAATGAATGAATGAATGAATGAATATTTATTACATGTCATTTGAACCTCAGTGAGGCTCAAACGAAACTCCGTTTCCACAGCCATACAAACAGAGACAATTCCCACAAGACAAACAAACAATTCAATTTACACAAACATCCATCACAGTGAATCTCCTCCTCACTGTGATGGAAGGCAAAGTCTTTTCTCTCCCCTGCAACATTTTTCTCCCGATGTTGAAGCCCCAGGCGGGCGATGGTGAGTCCCACGACCATTTTAGGCCGCGCCGGGCGATGTACGGCCCAGCTCCAGCTCTAAAAGTCCCGAAGTTGGAGCCCCCGGCGGGCGATGGTGAGTCCTGCGGCCATTAAAGCCGCGCCGGGCAATGCACGGGTCCCGCTCCGGGTCGTCCCAACCCCGCGACACGGGCGGGAGAAGTCGCGTTGCGGGAGCTCCGAAAAGCGGTCACCACCCGGACCCGGCGAGCTCCCGATGTTCCAGTCCACCGGACCTGCGGCTGCAGCTGGAGCCTCCGAGCTCCGGGTCGGGCCACCACCGCTCCCCACGCTCCGATGCCGGCCAGCCCCATGATGGTAAGTCCACAGCTCCGTGACTGGAGCCCCCAGGTCGTTCAGGCTGGAGGCCGCTCCACGGTGCTAGGCCCCAACGCAAACAGAGACCCGACAGGAAAAAAGTCGGGTCTCCCGTGCAGGGAAGAGATGTTTTAAAGTTTCCCCCTGCCCCCCTCATATACACAGTTAAAAACAGTATTAAAAACACAAACAACTACACTTAACTAGACAAAAAATTAAAAAAAATTAAAAGACAGACAGGCTGTGATGCATTCTGTAGAAACCTTTATTCTCCTGTACCTCTGACCATGACTAATGTCTGTGGAATGTGCTAAGATGACAAAAAAACACTATATAATACGATGTAATTCTGTTGTTCAGAGAAGTGGAATGAGGACAGTGAAGTGTCTACATTGGTCACGTGACTGGAGTTCTCCCTCCCTTCCATCGGCCGATAATAAGTAAAGTTTTGAACTGGTCGACCAAACAGTTTGTGTGTTGTCTGTTTATTAAGAAGCGAACCTGCTTAGTTGTTATTAAAGTAACTTTTTTCAGAACTGCAGATGCTGGAAAATCGAAGGTTGACAAAAGTGCTGGAGAAACTCAGCGGGTGAGGCAGCATCTATGGAGCGAAGGAAATAGGCGACGTTTTATCATGATAGTTTTATCATGTGATCATTTTCCACTCGTAGCTAGTCGTATTTGGACTTAGGAGTGGAAGACTGAGGTCGAGAGGGGTCGTAGGAGGTCGTAGACTAGAGGGCCGGTCCCACCAGCATGCGACTCCATGCGGCAAGCGTGACCTAACGTGGTCGCTTGAGCCTCGTACGGCCTCGCGGGGGCCGGTCCCACTTCGATCGCTGGAGCCGGTCCCGACATCGCGCAGGGCTCCGAAAACTGACCGTGTTCAAAAATTCACGGCGGCGTACGTCACGCACGGACTTCCCGCGGACTTCGCTCGAACTTCGTGTCGCTCACTCGAACTCCGCGCGGCCCCGGCTTCTGGTTTGGTCGAGCTTGCCGCACGCAGTCGCATGCTCGTGGGACCGGCCCTTTAGGTCGCGCTTGCCGCATGCAGTCGCATGCTCGTGGGCCTGGCCCTTTAGGTCGAGCTTGCCGCATGCAGTCGCATGCTCGTGGGACAGGCCCTATAGTCGTTGGAGGTCGTAGACATAGTCGTAGGAGGTCGAGGTCTTTTACTTCAGCGAGTCAACACGACCTTGACATTTTTTTCAACTCGTCTATTGTCTTCTAAACTTGTGGATTAGGTCTTCCAAGTGGGACAGGCCCCTTGAATCTTCCTGCTCTTTGCCCCCCCCCTTCTCCCAGACTTGCAGCTGACTCTGGACGTGAGGAAGAAACACCAGTGGATAAAGGGATTTGGGGGCGCCATGACCGATGCCGCCGCCATCAACATCCTCTCCCTCTCTCCGGCTTCACGAGAAAACCTCCTCAAGTCCTACTTTGGTGACGAAGGTAGGCAGTTTGTGCCTCACGGTGCCTCCTGGCTGGTCGTGCATGGACCTTGCACTGAGGTCTCTCTCTCTCCCTCTCCATCCCCCTCAGTCCCTCCCTCCCTCGCTCCCTCCGTACATCCCATTCTCCCTCCGTCCCCGTCTCCCACACTCGAACCCCCTCTCCCTTCCTCCCTCCCTCCATCCTCCTCTCCCTCCCTCATCTCCTCCTCCCCCTCTCCACCTCTCTCTCCCTCGCTCCTGCCTTCTCCCCATCGCTCGATGCCCCCTCTCCCTGCCTCAAACTCCCTCGAACCCCCTCTCCCTTCCTCCCTCCCTCCAGCCTCCTCTCCCTCCCTCATCTCCTCCTCCCCCTCTCCACCTCTCTCTCCCTCGCTCCTGCCTTCTCCCCATCGCTCGATGCCCCCTCTCCCTGCCTCAAACTCCCTCTCCCTTCCTCCCTCCCTCCATCCTCCTCCCCCTCCCTCATCTCCTCCTCCCTCATCTCCTCCTCTCCCTCCCTCTACCTCACTCTCCTTCCCCCTCCCTCCCTCTATCCACCTCCCTCCCTGCGCACCCCCCCCCATCTCATTTCCCTCCCCCACACCTCCTCTCTTCCTCCCTCCCTCCATTCCTCTCAGCCTCTCCCTCCCTCCCTTCCCCCCCCCCCACCTCTCTCTCCCCCACCCTCCTCTGGTCCCAGTGATGCCCGGCGTGCGATCGTTTCCCCCCCCCCCCTCTCTCCCCCAGGGATCGGGTACAACGTGATCCGTGTGCCGATGGCCAGCTGCGACTTCTCCACACGCGTGTACACGTATGATGATCATCCCGGCGACCTGGGTCTGAAGCACTTCAGCCTGGCTGAGGAGGACACGAAAATGAAGGTGAGTTATTCCTCTCCCTCCCCCCCCTCCCTACCCCCTCCCCAGCCCCCTCTATCCCTCCCCCATCCCCAGCCCCCTCTCCCCCCCTGAATGATGAATTGTTTGTCTTCCCTTCCTCCTCACCTTCCCTTTCCCCCCTCCCATTCCCCCCCTCCTCTCCTCCCCACCTCCACCACTCCTCCCTCCTCTCCTCCCCCTTAAGGGGTTGGACAGGCTAGATGCAGGAAGATTGTTCCCGATGTTGGGGAAGTCCAGAACTAGGGGTCACAGTTTAAGGATAAGAGGGAAGTCTTTTAGGACCGAGATGAGAAAATCATTTTTCACACAGAGAGTGGTGAATCTGTGGAATTCTCTGCCACAGAAGGTAGTTGAGGCCACACAGTTCATTGGCTATATTTAAGAGGGAGTTAGATGTGGCCCTTGTGGCTAAAGCGACCAGGGGGTATGGAGAGAAGGCAGGGATGGGATACTGAGTTGGATGATCAGCCATGTCCTTAAACTGTGCCGTGTGGGCGGCCCGGTGCGGGGCGGAGACGGTGCTCCGGCGGCTGAGGCGGCGTTCTGGCGGCGGCAACTTGAATCCGGGGCTCGGCCGCGGGCCAGTGGAGGACAATGTCGGGAGCTCACAGGTCACAGGCTGGTGCCTGTTTTCCGGAGCTCCCATTGCAACAGCTGCGTCCGCTGGACTGGAGGGCGGCAGCTTCGACCACCCCCGGGCCGCGGAACTTGAACCGCGGGACTGATACCATCCCCCGGTGGGGTATCGCCTCGGCGCAGAGGGAGAAGAGGAGGGAAGAGACAGTAACTCTAAGACTTTTGCCTCCATCACAGTGAGGAGGTGTTTGGTGAACTCACTGTGGTGGATGTTAATTTGTGTTTATTGTGTGTTGTTATTATTACATGTATGGCTGCAGGCAACAGCATTTGCTCGAAGGGCTGAATGGCCTCTACTCCTGCACCTATTTTCTATGTTTCTATGTTTCCCCCTCCTCTCCTTCCCCCTTCTCTCCTCCCTCCTCCTCCTCCTCCTCCCCCCTCCACCACTCCTCCCTCCCCCGCCCTGGCCTTGCCGAGGCAGCGTGATGTGCGTTAAGACCCTGCCCCCCCCCCCCCCCCCCCCACATCCAACAGCCGGTCTCATGGCCGTTCCACACTTTTCCCACCCAGATCCCGCTCATCCAGGCGGCCATCAGGTTGTCCCGGCGTCCCGTATCGCTGTTCGCCAGCCCCTGGACCTCTCCGGCCTGGATGAAGACCAGCAACTCCACCATCGGGAAGGGCACGCTGAGAGGCAGCCCGGGCGGCCCCTACTACAAGGCCTGGGCCAACTACTTCATCCGGTGAGCTCATGTCACACACGACGGACACAAAATGGCCGCCTAGCCTACACACGGTCACAAAATGGCCGCCTAGACTACACACGGAGACAAAATGGCCGCTTACGTCATTTCATAGCAAAAGGATTTGAGTATAGGAGCAGGGAGGTTCTACTGCAGTTGTACAGGGCCTTGGTGAGACCACACCTGGAGTATTGCGTACAGTTTTGGTCTCCAAATCTGAGGAAGGACATTATTGCCATAGAGGGAGTGCAGAGAAGGTTCACCAGACTGATTCCTGGGATGGCGGGATTTTCATATGAAGAAAGACTGGATAGACTCGGCTTGTACTCGCTAGAATTTAGAAGATTGAGGGGGGATCTTATAGAAACTTACAAAATTCTTAAGGGGTTGGACAGGCTAGATGCAGGAAGATTGTTCCCGATGTTGGGGAAGTCCAGAACAAGGGGTCACAGTTAAGGGGGAAGTCTTTTACGACTGAGATGAGAAAATCATTATTCACACAGAGAGTGGTGAATCTGTAGAATTCTCTGCCACAGAAGGTAGTTGAGGCCAGTTCATTGGCTATATTTAAGAGGGAGTTAGATGTGGCTAAAGGGATCAGGGGGTATGGAGAGAAGGCAGGTACAGGATACTGAGTTGGATGATCAGCCATGATCACATTGAATGGCGGTGCAGGCTCGAAGGGCCGAATGGCCTCTACTCCTGCACCTATTGTCTATGTTTCTATGTTATTTCTCTCCCCCTCCCTCTCACTCCGCCCTTTATCTCCCCCCTCTCTCTACCCCTCCCTCTCTCCCCCTAACTCTCAAAATTTTGTGACATTGCTAGTATCTAAATAAATGTGACTTGACTGGACTCTCTCCCTCTCTCCCCCCCTCTCTCCCCTCTCCCGGTACAGCTTCCTGGACGAGTATTCCCGCCACAACCTGACCTTCTGGGCGGTGACGGCAGAGAATGAGCCGTCGGCGGGCATGTTCACTGGCTACCACTTCCAGTGCCTGGGCTTCACGCCGGAGCTGCAGAGGGACTTCATCGCACGGGACCTGGGCCCGGCCCTGCGCAGTGGGCCCCACCGCAGTGTGCGGCTCCTCATGCTCGACGACCAGCGCCTCCTGCTGCCCCACTGGGCCTCCGTGGTGAGAAAACCAGGCTGCCGGGCCTCCGTGATGAGACCACTGGGCCTCCGTGGTGAGACCACCTGGCCTCCACAGTGAGACCACCTGGGCCTCCATGGTGAGACCACTGGGCCTCCGCCGTGAGACCGCCTGGCCTCCACAGTGAGAACGCCTGGCCTCCATGGTGAGACCACTGGGCCTCCGCAGTGAGACCACCTGGCCTCCGTGGTGAGACCACCTGGGCCTCCATGGTGAGACCACTGGGCCTCTGCCATGAGACCACTGGGCCTCCGTGGTGAGACCTCCATGGTGAGACCACTGGGCCTCCGTGGTGAGACCGCCTGGACTCCGCCGTGAGACCACTGGCCTCCGCAATGAGACCACTGGGCCTCCGTGGTGAGACCACTGGGCCTCCTGCTGCCCCAATGGGCCTCTGCCATGAGACCACTGGGCCTCCGTGGTGAGACCTCCATGGTGAGACCACTGGGCCTCCGTGGTGAGACCGCCTGGACTCCGCCGTGAGACCACTGGCCTCCGCAATGAGACCACTGGGCCTCCGCGGTGAGACCACTGGGCCTGGAGAAATGTTGGAGAAACTCAGCGGGTGAGGCAGCATCTATGGAGCGAAGGAATAGGTGAAGATTGTTAAGGGCTTGGACACGCTAGATGCAGGAAACATGTTCCCGATGTTGGGGGAGTCCAAAACCAGGGGCCACACACACACACAGTTTAAGAATAAGGGGTAAGCCATTTAGAACGGAGACGAGGAAACACTTTTTCTCACAGAGAGTGGTGAGTCTGTGGAATTCTCTGCCTCAGAGGGCGGTGGAGGCCGGTTCTCTGGATACTTTCAGGAGAGAGCTAGATAGGGCTCTTAAAAATAGCGGAGTCAGGGGATATGGGGAGAAAAGGCAGGAACGGGGTACTGATTGGGGATGATTAGCCATGATCATATTGAATGGCGGTGCTGGATCGAAGGGCTGAATGGCCTCTACTCCTGCACCTGTTGTTTATTTCTATTGAGACCATCCGGTTTAAGGCTCCTGTTCCCCTTGGCGCAGGTGCTGGGAGACCCGCAGGCCGCTCGCTACGTGGACGGGATCGCGGTGCACTGGTACCTGGACGCCATGACGCCTGCGGACAAGACCCTGGGCACCACCCATGCCCGCTTCCCGGAGTACTTCATGTTCGCCACGGAGGCCTGCACGGGCAGCATGCCCTGGGATCACTTGGTGCAGCTGGGCAGCTGGGAGCGAGGTGCCATGTACAGTCACGACATCATCCAGGTGGGCACAAAAGGTGGCGGGCGGGAGTCGAAAAGCCTGCGGCCTCCGTCCAGCTGTGCCAGCTGTTTTACCGGGCAACGCAACCATCCTCCCACATCCCGCCATCCTGACGATGGCATGTTGGCCTGGGTGTCATGGTACACCAGCCATTGAAAGTAGGCAAAGGTACACAAAATTGCTGGGGAAACTCAGCGGGTGCAGCAGCATCTATGGAGCGAAGGAAATAGGCGACACGTTTCGGGCCGAAACCCTTCTTCAGACTGATGGGGGGTGGGGGAAAGAAAGAAGGAAAAGGGGAGGAGGAGGAGGAGCCCGAGGGCGGGCGGATGGGAGGGTGGGAGGAGACAGCTAGAGGGTTAAGGAAGGGGAGGAGACAGCACGGGCTAGCCAAATTGGGAGAATTCAATGTTGATGCCATAAGGACGCAAGGACCCCAGACGGAATATGAGGTGCTGTTCCTCCAATTTCCGCTGTTGCTCACTCTGGCAATGGAGGAGACCCAGGACAGAGAGGTCGGATTGGGAATGGGAGGGGGAGTTGAAGTGCTGAGCCACCGGGAGGTCAGGTAGGTTATTGCGGACTGAGCGGAGATGTTCGGCGAAACGGTCGCCCAACCTACGCTTGGTCTCACCGATGTAAATCAGCTGACATCTAGAGCAGCGGATGCAGTAGATGAGGTGGATAGAGAAGTGGTTGGCAAACAGGAAACAAAGAGTAGGGATTAACGGGTCCCTTTTAGAATGGCAGGCAGTGACTAGTGGGGTACCGCAAGGCTCGGTGCTGGGACCGCAGCTATTTACAATATACATCAATGATTTGGATGAAGGGATTCAAAGTAACATTAGCAAATTTGCAGATGACACAAAGCTGGGCGGCAGTGTGAACTGTGAGGAGGATGCTATGAGAATGCAGGGTGACTTGGACAGGTTGGGGGAGTGGGCAGATGCATGGCAGATGAAGTTTAATGTGAGGTTATCCATTTTGGTAGCAAAAACAGGAAGGCAGATTACTATCTAAATGGTGTCAAGTTGGGAAAAGGGGAAGTACAACGGGATCTGGGGGTCCTTGTACATCAGTCTATGAAAGTAAGCATGCAGGTACAGCAGGCAGTGAAGAAAGCGAATGGCCTGTTGGCCTTTATAACAAGAGGAATCAAATATAGGAGCAAAGAGGTCCTTCTGCATTTGTACAGGGCCCTAGTGAGACCACACCTGGAGTATTGTGTGCAGTTTTGGTCCCTTAATTTGCCGAAGGACATTCTTGCTGTTGAGGGAGCCCAGCGTAGGTTTACAAGGTTAATTCCCGGGATGGCGGGAATGTCATATGCTGAGAGAATGGAGCGGCTGGGCTTGTACACTCTGGAGTTTAGAAGGATGAGAGGGGGTTCTCATTGTAACATATAAGATTGTTAAGGGTTTGGACACGCTAGAGGCAGGAAACATGTTCCCGATGTTGGATGGTGAGCCGCAGCCGTGATCCGAAAAATGATCACATCTCCGGGAAGGTAAGAACTGGAAAAAAACGTTTCCCTCGATCCCCCCCCCCCCACATAAAACAAATCGAAGTAGATTAAATCAAACTTTTAATCAACACTAAAAATAACAAAAGATGAATTAAAATGAACAGGCTGCCGGCAGGGCAGCCATCCCCCCCCGGCGCCCCCTGATGGTCTGACTTGGTGTGATCTACATCGGTGAGACCAAGCGGAGGTTGGGCGATCATTTCGCCGAACACCTCCGCTCGGTCCGCAAGAACCTACCTGACCTCCCGGTGGCTCAGCACTTCAACTCCCCCTCCCACTCCGAATCCGACCTCTCTGTCCTGGGTCTCCTCCATGGCCAGAGCGAGCAACACCGGGAATTGGAGGAACAGCACCTCATATTCCGCTTGGGGAGCCTGCATCCGGCGGGCATGAACATTGAATTCTCCCAATTTTGTTAGCCCTTGCTGCCTCCTCCCCTTCCTTAGCCCTCGAGCTGTCTCCTCCCATCCCCCAGCCCTCGGGCTCCTCCTCCTCCTTTTTCCCTTCCTTCTCCCTGCCACCCCCTATCAGTCTGAAGAAGGGTTTCGGCCCGAAACGTTGCCTATTTCCTTCACTCCATAGATGCTGCTGCACCCGCTGAGTTTCTCCAGCTTTTTTGTGTACCTTTGGTCTGACTAAAGTTGACTTGACTTGACTTCACCCCCCCCAGGACCTGAACTACTTTGTCACGGGTTGGACCGACTGGAACATGGCCCTGGACCTGGAGGGGGGGCCGAACTGGGTGAAGAACTTTGCCGACAGCCCGGTGATTGTTGACCGGAAGAAGGACTTGTTCTACAAGCAGCCCATGTTTTACCACATGGCCCACTTCAGGTGAGAGAGGCTCGGAGACGAACGTTCCCCTTGGCATTTGAAATCCCTGCAAATCTGAAACCTTGAAAATCGTGAGAGGAATAGATGGCGGGACTGTCATACGAGGAAAGATTGAAAAGACTGGGCTTGTATTCACTGGAGTTTAGAAGGATGAGGGGATATGAGAGGGAGTACAGAGAAGGTTCACCAGACTGATTCCTGGGATGTCAGGACTTTTATATGAAGAAAGACTGGATAGACTCGGCTTGTACTCGCTAGAATTTAGGAGATTGAGGGGGGATCTTATAGAAACTTACAAAATTCTTAAGGGGTTGGACAGGCTAGATGCAGGAAGATTGTTCCCGATGTTGGGGAAGTCCAGGACAAGGGGTCACAGCTTAAGGATAAGGGGGAAATCCTTTAAGACCGAGATGAGAAAAACATCTTGTGAATCTCTGGAACTCTCTGCCACAGAAGGTAGTTGAGGCCAGTTCATTGGCTATATTTAAGAGGGAGTTAGGTGTGGCCCTTGTGGCTAAAGGGATCAGGCGGTATGGAGAGAAGGCAGGTACAGGATACTGAGTTGGATGATCAGCCATGATCATATTGAATGGCGGTGCAGGCTCGAAGGGCTGAATGGCTGCTACTCCTGCACCTATTTTCTATGTATCTATGAGGGATTGAATGGCAGAGCACTCGATGGACTGAATGGTCTTATGAAGGAGTCGAGAGAGGTTCTTCTGCGGTTGTACAGGGCTCTGGTAAGACCACGTCTGGAGTAAAGTGTACAGTTTTGGTCTCCTAATTTGAGGAAGGACGTCCTTGTGAATGAGGCAGTGCAGCGTAGGTTCACGAGATTGATCCCTGGGATGGTGGGACTGTCATGTGAGGAAAGATTGAAACGTCTAGGCTTGTATTCACTGGAGTTTGGAAGGATGAGGGGGGAGGGGATCTTATAGAAACGTATAAAATTATAAAAGGACTGGACAAGCTAGAGGCAGGAAGAATGTTCCCAATGTTGGGCGAGTCCAGAACCAGGGGCCACACACAGTCTTAGAGTAAAGGGGAGGCCATTTAAGACTGAGGTGAGAAAAAACTTTTTCACTCCTCCCTCTCTCCCCATTCCCTCCTCTCTCTCCCCCCCTCTCTCTACCCCCTCTCTCTATCCCCCCTCCCTCTCTCCCCCCCCTCTCTCTCTATCCCCCTCTCTCTATCCCCCCTCTCTCTCCCCCCTCTCTCTATCCCCCCTCTCTCTCCCCCCCTCTCTCTATCCCCCCTCTCTCTATCCCCCTCTCTCTATCCCCCCTCTCTCTATCCCCCCTCTCTCTATCCCCCTCTCTCTATCCCCCTCTCTCTCCCCCCCTCTCTCTCCCCCCCTCTCTCTATCCCCCTCTCTCTATCCCCCTCTCTCCCCCCTCTCTCTATCCCCCTCTCTCTCTCCCCCTCTCTCCCCCCCTCTCTCTATCCCCCCTCTCTCTATCCCCCTCTCTCTCTCCCTCTCTCTCTCCCCCCCTCTCTCTATCCC
>NC_046002.1:3878534-3881034 GCF_010909765.2 Amblyraja radiata | reverse complement strand
TTTGTCTATATTGTGTACATTTAAACATCTAGAGTGTGAGAGGTTGATCAGGATGGGACTCTATTCTGGGACTGGATGGGACTGGATAGGCTGGGTGAGTGGGCAAATGTTTGGCAGATGCAGTATAATGTGGATAAATTTGAGGTTATCCATTTTGGTGGCAAAAACAGGAAAGCAGACTATTATCTAAATGGTGGCCGACTAGGAAAAGGGGAGATGCAGCGAGACCTGGGTGTCATGGTACACCAGTCATTGAAAGTGGGCATGCAGGTGCAGCAGGCAGTGAAGAAAGCGAATGGTATGTTAGCTTTCATAGCAAAAGGATTTGAGTATAGGAGCAGGGAGGTTCTACTGCAGTTGTACAGGGTCTTGGTGAGACCACACCTGGAGTATTGCGTACAGTTTTGGTCTCCAAATCTGAGGAAGGACATTATTGCCATAGAGGGAGTGCAGAGAAGGTTCACCAGACTGATTCCTGGGATGTCAGGACTGTCTTATGAAGAAAGACTGGATAGACTTGGTTTATACTCTCTAGAATTTAGGAGATTGAGAGGGGATCTTATAGAAACTTACAAAATTCTTAAGGGGTTGGACAGGCTAGATGCAGGAAGATTGCTCCCGATGTTGGGGAAGTCCAGGACAAGGGGTCACAGCTTAAGGATAAGGGGGAAATCCTTTAAAACCGAGATGAGAAGAACTTTTTTCACACAGAGAGTGGTGAATCTCTGGAACTCTCTGCCACAGAGGGTAGTCGAGGCCAGTTCATTGGCTATATTTAAGAGGGAGTTAGATGTGGCCCTTGTGGCTAAGGGGATCAGAGGGTATGGAGAGAAGGCAGGTACGGGATACTGAGTTGGATGATCAGCCATGATCATATTGAATGGTGGTGCAGGCTCGAAGGGCCGAATGGCCTACTCCTGCACCTAATTTCTATGTTTCTATTCCTTGGAGCGCAGGAGGATGAGGGGTAATCTGAGAGAGATGTACAAAATCACAGGAATAGATCGGGTAGACGCACAAGTGTCTCTTGTCCCAGAGTAGGGGAATCGAGGACCAGAGGACATGGGTTCAAGGTGAAGGGGAAAAGATTTAATAGGAATCTGAGGGGTAACTTTTTCACACAGGTGGGTGGTGGGTGTATGGAACGAGCTGCCGGAGGAGGTAGTTGAGGCTGGGACTATCCCAACGTTTAAGAAACATTTAGACAGGTACATGGATAGGACAGGTTTGGAGAGATATAGGGAGGCAGGTGGGACTAGTGTAGATGGGACGTGTGGGCAAGTTGGGCCGAAGGGCCTGTTTCCGTGCTGTACGACTCTATGAGAGCGATGCTGCCTAAGTTCTTCCAGCACATTGTGTTTTCCTCAAGTATCCCAGCATCTGCAGTTCATTTGTGCCCCTGTTGACCTGCCTTCCTCCCATGAGGCAGATTGGACACACAAGGAAAGGTTGACCTTCCTCCCAAAATGCACAGCATCTGACCATCGAGACCTTATTCCCATGGCGTATCCAGGGTAGTCGACCTTCTTCCCACGGTGCTACGCGGCCAGGGTAGTCGACCTTCCTCCCAAGGTGCAACGCGGCCAGGGTAGTCGACCTTGCTACGCGGCCAGGGTAGTCGACCTTCCTCCCACGGTGCAACGCGGCCAGGGTAGTCGGCCTTCCTCCCAAGGTGCAACGTCGGGCAAGGTAGTCGACCTTCTTCCCAAGGTGCAACGCGGCCAGGGTAGTCGACCTTCCTCCCACGGTGCAACGCATCAAGGTAGTCGACCTTATTCCCACGGTGCTACGCGGCCAGGGTAGTCGACCTTCCTCCCACGGTGCAACGCGGCCAGGGTAGTCTACCTTATTCCCACGGTGCAACGCGGCCAGGGTAGTCGACCTTCCTCCCACGGTGCAACGCGGTCAAGGTAGTCGACCTTATTCCCACGGTGCAACGCGGCCAGGGTAGTCGACCTTATTCCCACGGTGCAACGCGGCCAGGGTAGTAGACCTTCCTCCTCCCACGGTGCAGCGCGGCCAGACAGTCGACCTTCTTCCCAAGGTGCAACGCGGCCAGACAGCCGACCTTCCTCCCAGGCGGCAGCGCTGCCAGACAGTCGACCTTCCTCCCAGGCGGCAGCACGGCCAGACAGCCGACCTTCCTCCCAGGCGGCAGCGCGGCCAGACGGTCGACCTTCCTCCCAGGCGGCAGCGCGGCCAGACAGTCGACCTTCCTCCCAGGCGGCAGCGCGGCGGCCAGACAGTCGACCTTCCTCCCAGGCGGCAGCGCGGCCAGACAGCCGACCTTCCTCCCAGGCGGCAGCGCGGCCAGACAGACGACCTTCCTCCCAGGCGGCAGCGCGGCCAGACAGCCGACCTTCCTCCCAGGCGGCAGCGCGGGGCGGGGCGGGGCGTGATGGCGGTTGAGCCGCGGGGGGACGCGTTGAGCGACGGTCTCCTGGAGCTGCTGCGCCCGGGGGTGCGGGAGGTGGACGGGCAGGTGCAGGCCGTCAGGTAC